>NW_017728915.1:5208439-5214253 GCF_001723895.1 Crocodylus porosus | reverse complement strand
GCAGTTGGATTATTGTGTCCAGTTTTGGGCACTGCACTTCAAGAGGGATGCAGTGAATCTTGAGAGGGTTTAGAGGAGGGCGCTCGTATGGTTAGGGGCCTGCAGGCAGGGCCCTATGAGGAGAGACTGAGGGCCCTGGATCTCTTCAGCCTTCACAAGAGAAGGCTGAGAGGTGATCTTGTGGCTGCCTATAAATTTATCATGGGAGGGAAGCATGGAATAGGAGATGCTCTATTTACACCCCTTGGAGTAACTAGGAACAACGGCCACAAATTGATGGAGAGCAGATTTAGGTTGGACATTAGAAAGAACTTCACAGTAAGGGGTGCCAGAATCTGGAATAGGCTTCCAAGGGAGGTGGTGCTCTCCCCTACCCTGGGGGTCTTCAAGAGGAGACCAGACAAGCACCTAGCTGGGGTCATCTGACCCCAGCGCTCTTTCCTGCCCAGGGCAAGGGTTTGGACTCAATGATCTACTGAGGTCTCTTCCAACCCTAAGATCTATGAATCTATGAAGGGTGCCTTGAATCTAAAAGGTTGAGAACCACTGCTCTAGGGGGATGAATTAAGATGAAGAACACTGTTGCCTTATGCTGGCAGATGGTATTCAATTGACCTTGGAAGAAAAAAGTTGGAGTGTCTCTGAAATAAAAGAAATCAGAATCTGTGACAGAGGCAGTCCTCCAGGGGATTTATAGATAAACATAAATGTGAAAGAAGCTCTTGTGGTTAAAAGCCTAGGCTAGATCCAAGGTGATTAGGGTTCTACTCCCACTATAAGCACCCTCCAAGATCATAGTGAACAATTGCCGTCTCTCAGGTCCCTAACTACAATATTTGATTAATAGTCTTTTTTCTCTGTTTTCTAATTTAAACTGCAAGCTCTTTATGACTGGGACTGTCCCTTTCTGTGCATCTGCACAGTGCCTAACGCAATGGCTCCTCAGTCTCAGTTAAGATGTCCAGCTGCTATAGAGCTCTTAGTAATAAGTAGCCCCTTTGGTGAGCAGTTAGTTTATCTCTTATGTTTATCCCACTTATCAAAGACAACAAATCCTAAGAAATATTTAAGTTTGCGCTCCAGTAGGCAGCCACAGGCCCATTGGTTTCAAAGGGTGTTGAACCAAGTCAGGTTCTTGGCTATGACAAGCACATGGCACAAACAGTGAAGTCAGCCAGGGTCAAGATCCTCAACTAAAAATGTCTTATGCTCTGAAAAACTTGGGAGTACATCACTTTCTTACATGTCACAAAGATAGAAGCTTCATCCCCAAATAAAGAAGACTGCCTGCAGCACTCCGGTGGAAATGTAGCTAACTAAGAAACAGGTCTGAGATTCCCTGGCCCAAATTCCTCCCTCATTCATAGACTTTGCCCCTACTCAAGACCTCCCCGGGACATTCTAAGGATGGGAGATGATCCTAGTACAGCAAACTGAAACACAATCAGTGGTGGCTGGAACCTCGTGATCCTGGTTCCTTAGCAGGCAATTTGCATGGAAAAAAAGAATTACCTAGTGAGATGAGGCTTTGCGGATCCTTTTTATTGACAGACTTTCCTAACTGCTGGGAGAGAAGTCAGTTCACAAAGTGAAGGTCCAGCTTATACACCCTGCTATTAGATTCACTGAGCAGAGCAAGTGTTCTTTATTCCATCAGGAGTCCCTGTGCCCTGAAGCTTCCTTGTATTCATCTGCATTTCATCTTTACAGATACAATAATACTTAGCACTTCATAGAGTTTAAGGCCAGTAGGGACCATTAGATCCTCATATAATTACAACTGACAGTATCTTCCACTGTCAAAGTACTTTGCAAATATTCCCCAATTAATCACATAATATCCATATGAAGCAGTTAAATAGTATGCTCATTTTATAGCTGGAGAAGTGAGGAAGAGAGGTGCCTGGCCCTCAGTGTCAGGGACAATATAAGGCAGTGATCAGCAACCCCCAGCACGTGTGCCACAGCATGGCATGCGAGGCCATTTTCCTCGGCATGTCATAGCCAACCCAGACTCTGGGCAGCTTCTCCCCACAGCTGCCCAGAGCCCAGAATAGCTTCAGCTGGGAAGCTGCAAAACAGCTGCATGGCACCAGTTCCATGGCTGTGACAGCTGTGTGTACACTTCTGGGTGCATAGCTGGGAAGGGGCCTGGGGCAGTGCTCCTCTCCCCCAATCTGCCCAGAAGCATGTGTGCAGCTGCCACTGCCATGGAGATGGTGCCAGGGCTGTGGAGCCCGGCACAGTTGTTTGCAGCTTTCCAGCCACCTGCTACAGCTGCCCAGAGCCTGGGCTGGCTGTAGAAGACATCTAGGAGGCTGCAAACAGCTGCGCTGGGCTCTGGAGCCCTAGCACTGTCTCCATGGCAGCAGGTACATGTGTGGTTCACAGCACGTGGTGGGAAAGGGGCTGGGCCAGTGCAACCCTGGTTCCTTTCCCACCATCCACCCAGAGGCACAGCTGCCACAGAGCCAATGTCAGGGTTGTAGAACCTGGCACAGATGTTTGGAGCCTCCCACACACCTAGCTATAGTTGCCCAGAGCCCAGGCTGGCTGCGGAAGGTACCCAGGAGGCTGCAAACAGCTGTGCTGGGCTCTTGGGCCTTGCCACCAGCTTCTTGGCAGTGGTGGATGCATGCAGCTCGCAGCACATGGTGGAGAAGGGGCTGGGGCAGCACAACACCAACCCTTCCCCCACTGTCTGCCTGGCTGCACGCATACCTCCACTGCCAGCAATGAGAATCAGGCCCCTTGAGCCTCCCTCATCTCTGGCATGCCAAGTTGAGTTGCAGATGGAGGTTGAGGTGATTTTGGCACTGTGACCAAAAATGTTCCAACCCCTGATATAAGGTCTTATAAATCCCTGGTTTCTAATCCACTGCATAGACAATTCCTCTCTCCTATTATGTATAATTAAGACTGCACACGCAATTGCTATCAGAAAATCCAGACTTTGGCAAATGTGGCCTTCAGGCTCACATTTTCAGAGACACTCTCTAATTTTGCAGGTACAATAAGTTGCTGATTAAAAAAAAGTGGACAGTGAATGCAAATGCACTCATCTATTCAGGGAAAGATCGGGGTGGGGGGGGCGCAGAATGGAGGGAGGGTGCAGTAGTGCAGCTGTCACCCCACTTTGATTCCTGCTCTAGTCAGGGTGGGGCAGTGGCATTTTCATTCAGGCAACTGTGAGGGAGTCAATTGACTTCATAACTTACTATAAACCACCCGATTCCTGCTAATCTCTCTCCACTCCACAGGTGGTAATAACACTCTCTCCTTTTTAACAGTCTTGATGTTCCACTCTTTAAACTATTCTTTTTCTGCCATTTTCCTGTCTGTTAGCTTTTCCTGGTAACGTCTCTCATCAATTTCACAGCCCTTCAGACTGTTTTTAGCTCTAGCTAAAATC
Organism: Crocodylus porosus; assembly: GCF_001723895.1. Classification (NCBI taxonomy): domain Eukaryota; kingdom Metazoa; phylum Chordata; order Crocodylia; family Crocodylidae; genus Crocodylus; species Crocodylus porosus. Next base: position 5,210,841 of record NW_017728915.1, on the reverse strand, counting down.
CTTAACTTGGGCGTGGTAATGCCAGACAAAAATGTATTGAAGGCATTGTCAAAATGCTCAAGAAGGCTAGATTTTGTGTTATGTGTCTGAATAAGACACGTAAATTTAACTATAATGACTATAGGACTAATGACACTATCTTTTGACTACTTTTTGCCTCTTTGTGTTTTTTTTTAACTTTATATATAATCTAGCAAATGAGTGCACATTCCAATAGTTATATATGTTTTTGGTTTGATTGTAAATTAAATAATATGGTGCTACCCCTTAGCAAATGAGCAAAGCATCTAATTTCTCCTTAACTGAAGAAAAATATGTATTGCATTGTAGGCGATGTACTGCACCATTTGCAACACTCTTTACAAAATCCTAGATCCTCTCTTGCATCTATGCATAGCTGCACCATGTAAGAGCATAAAACAGTTCCAGCTATACAGAATTGTACCCAGCTGCACATTCAGAGGCATGTCATTTGCTGCATGTAACTTGCCATCCTTCCAAAGACTTCTATGAAGTTATGCCAATATGTACAAGCTGAAGATCTGACCTTTAAACTCTTGCAGGGCCAAGGCCTGCAGATACAACAGTATTGGAAACATGCAGTGATGACAGGTAAATCTACAAGCCTCATCCTACGAACCATTTGATTCCCATATAGAAGACCACACCATCCCACTTCCCAGGCGCCCAGTGATAGCTGCCTAGGAAAGGCAACTTAAAACACATATCTAAGTCATACTGTAAATATATGTAATAGCGTATGTGAGGTACAGCTTGCTATTGTTCGTTTGCATCTTACTAATAGAAAGGAGCATGTAAACAAACACTGATAGACTGCCTAATTATTCAGCTGCCTGAAAAAGATCATAATTTACAATACATTTAAAAACAGCTTGCTTGCCTGTTGAAGTCGGCTCAGCCCTCATTCAGAACAGTTGGACAAAACTAAGAACAATGCAAACATACTCTTCAAAGTCAGAGGGCCTTCCCTCCCCACAGGCTGTACTATTCTCCAAGCTCAAAACAAAATCTTTGATCAACCAGAAAAAGTATCAGAATCACTGAGGCAGCATCCGTTTATCTGCAGTGTTTTAATTTTAGCTAAATGTTTACTCTTCTATCCATATGCCCGTCACTTTATTAAAGGGGATCATGGGAAAAGCTGGAAATAATAGGCTGTAAGTTGGTAAATGAAATACGTTCTGCACTGATGAGGACAGATGTAAAGAGGAGAAAAAGAGCTGCAACTACATACTTTGAGATATTGTCTACAATCTTTATAAATTGCTCTGAAATTGTAAACATAAATCTATCCCAAAGAAACCCATCAGTTAACAAATGCTTAGCTATGCTTCTTTTTACAAGCTAAAATCTCATACATGACTAGAACTCATCTTCAGGGGCAGTTCCTCTTTGACGATGAGGAAGGTAGCCCACTATGTGGCTCACTCTTGCATGCTGGTGACAAGCGTCTACTTGGGACTTGGCTTATAATCTGTCTTCCATGGCAAACAGAGGGTGCAAACAGAGCCCTATCCCCTTTCTTCCTTTAATCTTTTTCCTTTTGAACCAGGAGAACTAAGTGCCCTTTACTGCTATCAGATGCTTTTAAAATGTGTCAATATATAAGTTAGGAGAACACCCCCAACTGTCTTTACTGCTTAAAACAGGCAGGTTAACAGACCCAGTAAAAGAAGCTCTTGTTGCAAGAGTGGGAAACAGTGACCAACACAGGAGAATCCTGCAACTGTATGGAGAACAGAGGATGTTTACCACTTCTCGAAGCCTGAAGACAGGATCTTAGATCACAGGGAATCAGGTATCATGAGATCCCTTAACTAGGGTTGAGGGAATGGGTCATTGGACAATGCCCCAAAAAGGAAACATGTCCAGGGAGCAAAGGATGACCACCTGAAGAAAAGGACACTGATGAAGACATAAAGAAAGACCCATTTCTATTTCCTCCTCCCATTTACTTATTAATGCTGACATCTCTCAGCATCATGTGAAGTAGCTCAGTTTGGCCCCAGAAGTGGCGTGAGACGCACGGGTGCAAGCCTGTTGTGCCCGTGCACCCCAAGGCCCTCCCAGCAACCCCCAGTGACTACGGAGCACCCCAGTGACCCCCAGCACTGTCGGAGGAAAGTGGGGCCCATGCTGGGAGGGACATAGTCCATAGTTTCAAGGGTCGGAAGGGACCTGAGTAGATCATCTTGTCTGACCCCTGCCATGGCAGGAAACAACCCCAGCAAGGTGTTCATCTAACCTCCTCTTAAAGACCCCCAGGGTAGGGGCCAGCACCACTTCTCTTAGAAGTTGGTTTCAGACCCTAGCTGCCCTGACCGTGAAGTAGCGCCTCCTGATATCTAGCCTAAATCTACCCTCTGCCAGCTTGTGACCAT
>NW_017728915.1:5203683-5207889 GCF_001723895.1 Crocodylus porosus | reverse complement strand
ACCCCACTGCCCACATCCCGCCAGGCTGAAAATGACCCATCCACCACCACTCTCTGGGTGCGGCCCTCCAGCCAGCTGGCAACCCAATTGACTGTGTGGGTGTTGGCACCTCAGTCCCCCAGTTTCTTAATGAGAACAGTGTGAGAGACAGTGTCGAAGGCCTTCCAAAAGTCCAGGAAGACTACGTCCACTGCTACCCCTGCATCTAATGATTTGGTGACCTGGTCATAGAAGGCCACCAGGTTGGTCTGACAGGACCTGTCACTGATGAACCCGTGTTGCTTGCCCCTAAGCATGAAATCCCCTGCTGGCTCCTCATGGATGCGTGCCAGCATAATTTTCTCGAACAGCTTGCCTAGGATCAAAGTAAGACTAACTGACCTATAGTTTCTTGGGTCCTCATTCTTCCCCTTTTTGAAGATGGAAACCACATTGGCCCTCTTCCAGTCCTCTGGCACCACACCAGAGCACCACGAGTGCTCGTAAAGCCGCGCCAGGAGTCCTGCAATGACCTCAGCCAATTCCTTTAGTACTCTAGGGTGGAGATCGTCCAGACCAGCTGACTTGAATACGTCCAGTCCCTCCAGAAGCTCCCTAACTAGTTCCTCACTAACCCTTGGCCCAGGCGTGCCTCCCCTTGGCCCAGGTGTGCAGGGCAGCTGAGTGGAGCCAAGGAGGGCCTTGCCCCGCCCTAGCTCCTACTTTGCCCAGCCCCCCAGGGAGCTGTGCAACCAGAGCCTCGCGAACAGGACGTGCAAACAGGTGCACTTCTGGGCCCAGCACATGAGTTAGCATGGAAATTTGTGCAGGAGGGTGAGCGGGAGGGCCCAAGGTCCTGCCTGTGAGCCCCCTAGGGTAGGCAGTCCCAGCAGGAGCCGGCCTAACAGCGGCATCATGTGGACGGGCATGTGCTGCAACCTATGGCCTCCCCCCCCCGGCTCCTCAGAGGCCTCCACCCAGATGGAGCCCATGGCTCTGGGCTCCACGCACACGGAGCCCCTGGCTCTCGGCTGCGGGGGCTGCCTGTCCCTTTTTCAGGCTCTGGGGTCTGGGAGCATGGCCAACTCCCCTTGTGAGGTCTGCTCCCTTTTGGGGTCTCTGGCACACCAGCTAGAGGAGCTCCAGGCCACAGTCCAGGGACTGTGTGCCATCAGGGACTGTGAGCAGGAGATAGACTCCTACTACCAGGCCCTTCTCCCCCTGCAGGTGGAGGGCAGACCAAGATCTCCTTCCAGGATAAGGGAGGATTCGGGGACCTCCCATTCTGTCCAGCCAAGGGGTTGGACCAAGGTGGTCAAGGGCCCCAAGGCCTGCCGCACCAAGATCCCCGGCCTGCTGAAGCTTTGCAACAAGTACGAACCTCTTGCAGCCCCAGCAGAGCCTGCCAAGCTGCCATCTCCTGCAGGCAACACAGGCTCAACTGTAGCTACCACCCCTGCTCTCCCTAAGACAAAATGCAAAGTGTTTGTTGTAGGAGACTCCATCATGAGGGGGCAATCTGCCACCCCAACCCCTTAGCCTGGAAAGTCTGCTACTTCCCGGGAGCCCAAATCTGAGACATTGTGGAGAAGATCCCTGAGCTCCTCCAGCCCACTGGGTTGGGTGCACAGGTGGTGTTTTCATCAACTCCCCCAATTTTGAGCTACGGGCTGAGGAGGATCGAGGAAGTGAATCAAAGACTGCAGTGCTGGTGTCATCAGAAAGGCTTTGGCTTCCATGACCACAGTCCGCTCTTTGGTGAGAGAGGCAGTGAGCTGCTGGAAAGGGATGGCCTCCACCTCTCTCTGCTGGGGAGGAGGCTCTTCTCAGCCAGGCTGGCTGACCTGCTCCACTGGGCTTTAAACTAAGCCTGCTGGCGGATGGGGGGACCACTGCTATCGCTGGCCCGCTGAGCAACACTTGCAAACCCAGAAGGCCAAGGTACTTAAGGAAGCCCACCCCTGCCCCAGCCCTGGAGTGAGCTGTAGACAAGGCAAGGATCTCCAAAGGGACACTTGCGTGCCTGTACACAAATGCCAGGATCTTGGGGAATAAACAGGAGGAACCTGTCCTCCTGCTTCACACAAATAATTACGATGTCATAGGGATAATAGAGACCTGGTGGGACTCCACCCATGATTGGGTCAGGGGTATGCATGGCTATACCCTGTACAGGAGGGATCAAGTAGACAAAAGGGGTGGGGGTGTAGCTCTCTATGTCAAGGAAAGCTATGCATCTCTGCAAGCTGACATTGGCGCCCAGGGTGGACGACCGGAGACCCTCCGAGTTAAAATCCGTGGGGAACATGGCACAGGGGACACAATGGTAGGAGTCTACTACAGACCTCCTACCCAGGATCAAGAGCTTGACCAGGAGTTCACCAGGGAATTGGCTGAGGCTGCACGCTCCCAGTGCATGGTTGTCATGGAAGACTTCAGTTACCCAGACATCTTGTGGGAAGAGCGCTCAGCCAAATCCGAGCAGTCGCAAAGCTTTCTCACATGCATGGATGAGCTCTATCTGATGCAAGAAGTCTATGGGCCGACAAGAAGCAAAGCACTGCTCGACCTGGTACTAGCAACGGGGGACAACCTAATCAGTAACCTAACGATTGAAGGGAAGCTGGGTGACAGTGACCATGAGCTGATCACTTTCACCATCCGCCATAAAGCTGGCAAGTCAGTCAGCAATACAGAAATCCTCGACTTCATGGAAGCTGACTTTGACAAGCTCAGGAGGCTTGTCAGTGAGGCCCTAAAGGACCACAGCCCAAAGGGGAGGGGAGTTCAGGACGAGTGGTTGCTCCTTGAAGGACCAATCCTGGATGCACAAGCAAAGTCTATTCCATCTTGGAGGAAAGGCAGCAAAAGGGCACTGCACCCCCCTTGGCTCTCTGGGGAACTAGCGGACCTCCTGCATCTAAAAAGGATGGAGGACTGGATCCACCTCCAAGGAGGAATATTCTGCCCTGGTTCAGACCTGCAGGGAGCAAACCAGGAAAGCCAAAGCTGTGACAGAACTCCAATTAGTTACAAGTATCAAGGACAATAAAAAGTCCCTTTTTTAGATATGTGGGGAGCCGGAGGAAAAGCAAGGGCAACATTGGACCCCTGCTAAGCCAGATGGGACAACTGACAAACAATGCCCAGAAAAAAGCCAACTTGCAAAATGGGTACTTTGTGTTGGTCTTTCACCAGTCCCACAGGATGCCCCTGCCCATTATGGGACAGGAGGCCTGGGTGAGAAAGATTCCTTACCCTGCATCAATTCTGACCTCATGAAGGAACACCTGGAGAGGCTGGATACCTTCAAGTCAGCCGGCCCTGACAGTTTACACCCCAGGGTACTCAAGGAGCTGGCTAGCATCATAGCTCAGCCCAACACAGATCTTCAAGAATTCTGGGCGCTCAGGTGAAGTGCCCAAAGACTGGAAGAAGGCCAATGTGGTGCCTATCTTCAAGAAAGGGAGGAAAGTGGATCCGGCAAACTACAGGGCCATCATCCTGACCTCTATCCCGGGAAAGGTCTTAGAAAAGATTATCAAAGAGGCCATTCTTAAGAGACTGGCCAATGGCAACATCCTGAGGGATAGCCAGCATGGGTTGGTTGTGGGTAGGTCTTGCTTGACCAACCTTACTTCCTTTTACGACCAGGTGACCTATCACCTGGAGAAGGGGGAAGAGATTGATATCATATATCTTGACTTTAAAAAAGCCTTCTATCTGCTATCCCATGATCATCTCTTAGGAAAATTGGCTAACTGTGGCCTTGGCTTCACCACTATCTGCTGGCTGGGGAATTGGCTCCATGGTAGGACCCAGAGGGCGGTGGTTGATGGAAATCAATCGTTGTGGTGCCCTGTGACCAGTGGGATCCCTCAAGGCTCTGTCCTTGGGCATACATTATTCAACATCTTCATTAATGATGTGGACATTGGTATTAGAAGCAGACTGGCCAAGTTCGCTGACAACACCAAACTCTGGGGTAAAGCATCCGCACCTGAGGACAGCAGGCGATCCAGGCTGATCTTGACAGGCTCAGCAAATGGGCGGATGAGAACCTGTTGGTGTTTAACACCAAAAAATGTAAGGTTCTCCACCCTGGGAAGAAAAACCTGCAGCATCCATATAGGCTCGGCAGTGCTACGCTGGCTAGCACTATGGGTAAAAGTGTCATGATTGACCACAAAATGAACATGAGCCTTCAATGTGATGCTGCAGCTAGTA
>NW_017728915.1:5199169-5203378 GCF_001723895.1 Crocodylus porosus | reverse complement strand
AGGCTCAGGGGTGATCTGGTGGCCACCTATAAGTTTATTGAGGTGCTCACCAGGATCTGGGGGAACATTTGTTCCCAGAGCGCCCCAAGGGATGACAAGGTCAAATGGTCACAAACTCCTCCATAACCGTTTAAGGCTGGACATAAGAAAGAATTTCTTTACTGTCTGAGCCCCCAAGGTTTGGAATAGACTGCCGCCAGAGGTGGTTCAAGCACCTACTTTGAACCTCTTCAAGAGATGTTTGGATGTTTATCTTGCTGGGATCCTATGATCCCTGCTGACTTCCTGCCCCTGGGGTAGGGGGCTGGACTCGATGAGCTTTCAAGGTCCCTTCCAGCCCTAATGTCTATGAAATCTATGAAAATCTATGAAGATGCCAACATTAGTAAGTAAATACAAGAGCCCCAAGGTAGGAAGAGCAACAGACATAGAGCAAGTATTAAATGATCAAAGAAAGACTCCTTTGCTGATAAAACTACCCCTTTCTGTAGCACAGGAATTAATTAATCAATACAGTGTTTTGCAATTGTAAATTTGGCAACATCATCAAACATTTACGGGAAAAAAAAGGGTTGATGATATAAAAAGGAAGAGAAATGGTCACCCTGCACTGTGGACCTTATCTCCCTTCAGGTGAAGTCATATTGGCTCTTTGACTTTGACCTATTTCTCTAGCCTTTTTATCCAAAAAGTGAAACTCCATGCTGGATTCAAAGGACTCTTGCAGACTTTATCTTTAAATTGCCATACTGTCAGTAGCTGTGGAAAAAAGATGCTGTGACAAAAAAAAATGCACAGTATAGGTTTTGGCTTATGAGAGCAGTGAGGATGCACAGAACTATACATCGTACACCACCAAACCTGGGTGACTTGGATTATGCAGTGGCCTACAAGCTCAGTTATGCAGTGGTTAGATAATTTACTGATGGAGGCAGGGATATACTGACATTTTCTGGACATTCTGTCCTTATATTTGAATTCAGATGCATATTGCCCAAGCCATAGAAAGCCCCAAGATCATATCTATTTTATCCAGTGGAAGAGAGCAGCTGCATTTACCAACTGTCCTTGTATCAACCCAATGTCAACCATGCCGTGCCCCAATATTCATTACCCTGGTTTTCTTTTGTGTTTTCCATTTTCCTAACTAAATCAGCTGGTTCAAGAGAACCAAGAAATTAGAGATGAGGGGAAATCTATTCTTTCATGTAGTCCATCATCTTGCCTCTATTAATACTGAACTGTCCTCAGATTTTCCAGGAACTTTGTTTTGTCATTGCGTTAAATAATTTAGCTCTGGAGTTTCAACCACTTCCCTGTGGTGCTATTTTTTATTATTGGGACAAATCATGGAGTCCTGACTCAGATAAAACACTTCTTGAAATTAATATGGTTTTGAAGTCAATGGGGAATTTTCTTGAGTTAAGAACTAGGGATTTTTTATCAAAATAATTATTTTTTCTGACTGCCTATGGGGTTAACAAAGCTGGAGTAGTAGTAGATTGGGAAATGGCAGCTCACAGAACTCAGTGTCAGTTGGAGTTGCCAATATTGGTCTCACACTAGGCAGTTGTTCCGGATTTTTTGTTATGGGGAAGATATGCTGGGTTAATGCTTTTTTGCCTGTCTTCTATGGCCTGTCTGTGCTTCCCAGTGTCTCCTGTATTCAGATCAGTGAATGTGACATGTCTTTTGGAAATCAACTAGAATTTAAAAAACCAGAACCAAAGCTTACTGTTGGCTCACACAGAAGGTGTTGGTTCCCTCTTCTTCACTCATACTACTCTCACTGATCTTATGCCTTTGTTACTAGGTTTCTTTGTTTTATTCATTAGCTGTGTCAATGTTTTTAGGAGGCGCATGGATACAGGAGAAGTGCCTGAGAGATCACAAAATTCTCTCTCAGCACACAGCAGGGATAGCCCTGGCACATATAGAAGCAATTTGTTTGAAACACAAGAAGCATGTCAGCATCTGCCTCCTCTAGCACACAATCTGAAAGGGCTTTTGTTCCATAGTTGGCTCAGGAGTTCAAACCAAGTGTGGCGAGCTACAGATAAAGGGTAGAGCTCAGCTCAGCTGCACCATTCCTTCACAGAGGTGCTTCTGGGAAGAACCATTAATATGGCTGCTAGGGTAATGGGAGAGAGGGGAGGAAGGAATGGCCAAGATAGGTCCCTACTACATCTGTGGCTAGAGCGTTTTCAGTTCTTTTTCTTCTTGTACTAACCTATTTTCTTGTGTGTAGTAAAAGAGTCTGCTGCCTGGCTTTCTGTATTCTTGAGTCATTGCCATACTTGGCAACTGTTGATCCATTGGATAATGGTGTACACGCAAGAGGTCTATGCGACCATCACACCAAGACCTTCAATGCATATGCCTAGGCAAGGGTACAGCAGAGAGGAGGATGCCTTCGGAGGTGCTGCCCCAGCTTGGACTCAGGGAACAGTTGAGTCTGGCTAGGTGCTATCAACAAGCTCAGGCAGCACCTGCCTGCTAGCTGCCCACTGGATAGCCCCGGGAGTGCCACCATTGTGGAAGGAAGGTCCACGGCTCCCTGCAGCTCAGGGCCCACCAGTGGCTTTCCTGCTGGCCATGAGAAAAGCAGGCAGGCTCTGCAGGAAGCAAAAAAAAAAAAGTTCAGGCCCCCTCACCACTTTTTTATTTTTTAATTTTTTTTTCCTCAGCAGAGCCTGCCTGTGTAAGCTGCCACTGGGCCATGTAGCCCCTGAGCTGCAGGGGAGAGGGGGGATCCTTCCCTCTGCAGTGGCGGTAGCCCCCAGGGCCACCCAGGCTGAGTGCCAGCTGTGTGGGTGCAGCTGAGCTGAGCTCTACCCTTTATCTGTAGCTCGCCACACTTGGTTTGAACTCCTGAGCCAACCTACCTTCCCCACTTTAGATCATCGAGACAGAGTCCAAAGACCAGACAGAGTCCAGACATTCAGTCCCTCATTGCTACTTACCAAGTTAAATGAAGGCCTACTGAAGTAGTAACACTTTATACAGACCCTCCTTCTTCTGAGTCACTGCTATTGGCTATGTTAAATAGAAGCCAGTTGGAGAAGTGACACAGTGCATTAAGTCTCCTCTTGCTCTGTCATTGCTACTGATTAAGTTAAAAGCCTACCAGAGAAATGTATTGAGCCCCATACTGGATGCTTGGACATCTGCCATCAGGGACCCTGAGCTACAGAGTGAGACCAGGATCCCACAGAGGGACACAAGACCTGGTGCCTCTGTTCCATGCCTTCTATACAGGTCTGTGTTGAAGGAGGAAGAAGAATCTGAAGAATCAGTGGACTATCACTGTGGTGCCTGCCACTTTAAGGGCTGAGCCAAGCAGCTGGCATGTGCTTGATTGTGGTGGCCAGTTTAAATCTCTGGGTGCCTATATAAACAGAACAGTTCACTTCTGGGAGGCAGGTGGTAATATTGTCTGGCTGCAAGGCAACATCCTGGAGGTAAGGGCAGGAGCTGTAGGGGTGGTTTGGAGGCTCCTGGTCCCGGGCATGACCTAAAACTGCACCCTACTGGGAGTGGGTGGCCTGGTGGGGCTCTCAGTGGCATGGGAACCCCCAGGAAATGCCAGGCCAGTTACCACACCGGTGAAAAGTGGGTTGGGTTGCCTTAACAACCCCAGCTCCCACAACCAAGTGGGTCACCCCATAACAGGGACAAGAAGGCAGACCCAAGTTAGAGAGTGGGCTATAGACTCAGAAGCCTGACTTAGAATACCCTCAACTGGTCAATGCTGGGGTCAGGACCAGAATGGTCAAAAGGGCCAGGGGCCCACCATGAGAGATGCCCAGAGCTGAGGGCCTGGGGTTTCGGACTGGCCTGGGAGGTAAGGCCAGGGCCTGTGTGGCCAAAGGTTCCAGGGGGACCACGCCCAAGAAGGGAAGGAGTTCAGGGAGCTAGGCAGCCCAGAATGAGGGTGGAGGGGGCTGCCTGGTCGGCTTCCAGTGCGGGGGCTTGGAGAAGAGTTGGATCCAGTGGGTGCTGTCTGCGCGCTGGGACAGCACCCACACAGCTAGCACTCAGCCTGGGTGGCCCTGGGGGCTACCGCCACTGCAGAGGGAAGGATCCCCCCTCTCCCCTGCAGCTCAGGGGCTACATGGCCCAGTGGCAGCTTACACAGGCAGGCTCTGCTGAGGAAAAAAAAATTAAAAAATAAAAAAGTGGTGAGGGGGCCTGAACTTTTTTTTTTTT
>NW_017728915.1:5175908-5199069 GCF_001723895.1 Crocodylus porosus | reverse complement strand
GCCCTGAGCTGCAGGGAGCCGCGGACCTTCCTTCCACAATGGTGGCACTCCCGGGGCTATCCAGTGGGCAGCTAGCAGGCAGGTGCTGCCTGAGCTTGTTGATAGCACCTAGCCAGACTCAACTGTTCCCTGAGTCCAAGCTGGGGCAGCACCCACTCCCTAGCAGCCCGCCTGGGCAGCCCCAGGGGGTGTTGCCACTGTGGGAGGAAGGACTGGGGCTCTTTGCAGCACAGGGGCTTCTCTGTGCACCAGCAGCTTGTCCCCCAGCCATGAGAGAGGTGGGTAGGCTCCAAGAAAAAAAAAAAAAGGATCAGGCCCCTCACTGCTTCTGCCTTCAGCCTGTCTCTCTTGCAGAAGGGGGGTGAGCTGTCAAAGGCTGCAGTCTTACAAATAAATACCTACATTGCAAACTAAACTACATGCAGACATGGTTTAGTTTGCAATGTAGCAAAATCATTTAAATTGTAAAAAAATACCCACACACATTACAGTGTGACAATTAAATTGCAAAAAGGGCCAATTTTCATCACATGTACAAGTGCCCATAATGATTTCCCTCCCAATGAAGCAATGCTTCCTGACTGCTTTCAGGAACTCAGTAGTCAGGTGTAAATCACAATGTGCATATTTCAGATAAGAACAAAACTAGCAGGATGAAGCTGGATGAACACAATAAGACATTTTCCTTTTACATCTTGAACATGATCACCTGTCTTTTACTTCTGCTCCTGTTGCCACTAAATCTAATCTTATTCAATCAGTGGAGCTGCCTGTCTGAGCCCAGCAAAGTCACTGACCCATCGCTGTTCCAAAAACTTCAATCAATAGCTTTTTCTCCTAAAGTGTATGTTATAATCCTTAGGTATTACTGCAAAAATGCTGGGGTTCATGATTAGTTACCAAAGAGGTGAGAGGAAGTCACAGCTCTTTTTTGCAGAAAAATCCAAACTAAGCATCCTCCAGCCACCAAAGGAAGGATAGGGTTACTTCACAAATTTGAATGTTATTGGAGTGGGGAAGGCATTGCCAACTGCTCTTTGCCTATTTTTCTCCAAAAACTGGTCTCAATCACTATCTAGGTAACTATGAATCCCACTACATAAGATCTTTGTCCAGCAGGACAGGTGAACAAACAATGCTAAGGTCATCTACCAGCTAAGTTAACTAACAGTCTGCGCACGTTCTGCTCTCAGATGCAAGTGTACAGTTCCATCCGACAGCAAAATATATCAGAAAGAAGATTTTAGTTCTTTGGCCAACAGAGAGTCATTCAGTCATTTAACTCCTTCTATTCTATTACAGATATTTTGCATGATCTGCACAACAAACTGTGTACTCACCATGAGGTCCAACTTCTAGTTGCCCATCATGAATCTTCCTCCTAATGCTACTATTAAAACAGACAACTACAATGTTTTCTGATCAACAAAATGCATACAGCCCAGATCATGTCCACATGGCACACTTACTGCACTCCTAATAGCATCCTCAGCCATTCCAAGCTGCTTTGCAAAGGCTGCCTTCTAAGCTGGAATCACTGTGCTTGAGGACACAGTTCTATGTGCTGTAAATTTACCATGTGGACATGGGCAGAGAGAAGAGTTCCTATGGCTCAGTTCATTAATAGGGAACAAGCAACATTGGTTAAATGCAGTTATTGAAACAGCAGCAGCCATTAACTTTCAAATTGTAAAGCAGGGTGTGCCAAAGCCTACATGCTTGTCAAGGAAAGCCAAAACACACCCATAAGTCTCCAAAACAGCTGCTACACAGTGCTAGAACACAGCACATCAGACATGTCTTGTCACAGAATCATCACTGCAATTATATCCATGAGGGGTGGCATGAGTGGCCTCTGCATATGGCACGTAGCAGATTGGGTAGGGAGCAGCAGATCAGGCAGGGGAGAAGAATCAGAGTGGCATTCAGGAAGGATGTGAGGCTTGCTTCAGGTCTGCCAGAAAGGTTGACCCCTGCTGACATGGTCAGATCTAGGACTTTGAAAATGGGGGTGCAGATAGTGTGCATCACCACATATGACATTTTCCTCCAGTTAAAGAGAAACTAGAAGCTTTACTAACATGCTAGGGGTTCAGTGCTATATTATTCAGTTTAAGCAAAAACAAATATAACTTTATTAGAATATTCACCGATTTGCTGGATTCGATATTATTTTTAAAAACACAAGAAACTAGAGGCAAAAATGGTCAAAATAGTCAAAAGATACTGTTTCATTAGTCCTGTAGTCATTATAGTTAAATGTACATCTTTTATTCAGATTCGTAAAGCAAAGTCTAGTCTTCCTGAGAGTCTTGACAGCACTTCCAATACTTCACTGTCAATCATTTCTACACCTGAGTTAATGTTACTGCACCCGAGTTAAGTTTTTTAGTTTGAGCCTGAAACAATCAGCAGGGCTGTGAAATGGAAGAGACATTACCAGGAATCAAAGGAGGGTGAAACTGCACCACTTCATCCCACCTGGATCCACCCTTGCCCACTGGTATAAGTGAAATACCACAAAATTACAGAATCCTTACACCAAGCTCCCAGTGTAGAGGAAAAACCTTTTGAAAATGTTACCACAACTCCTTCAATGACACTTAAAGCTTTTTGAGACACTGAGCTGCTGCCTTTGCTGCCCTTTGGACCTCTGATCACAGGTAGCATCAGCAACAGACAACCCTGCTCCACCCGAAGAGGACCCCTGTGATAAGACTCTATATGGACTGAGAGAGTTTCTCTGAACCACTTCCTCCACCACTGCGGACCATTGTAACGGGTTTGTGTGTATCTATCTCCTTTGTCTCTCAGCGTTGTGAACCCTCCCCCCGGTTAGTTGGCTAATATAGTATCTCCTGTAACCTAGTTGCCTTCTGCTCCTCACCCCCATCCCTCTATTGTTAGTCCCTTGCTCAGGCAATCTGTATTTCCCTACTGGCTTTGTCATCTTTTTTGGATTCACAATCCTAAGCATCTACTAATAAAAGCCAATTTGCTCTTAGAGGTTCTAGGACAGTCTTGATACAAAGAATCATAGAGCTCAAACATGAGGGCTGTGCATTAGCAAAGCATGCCATCAATGCAGGGCAAAAAGACCATTGCTAATCACCCAATTTTATTGCTCTCTTTGATTCTTCACAATAGTTGTAGGGATTGCTGTGAATTGGAGCTTATAAATCAGGGCAGCAAGTCACTGGAAAGGTTGATGCAGGAGCACTGTGAGCCCAGCTGGCACTAGCTTTAGAATCTGGCACCTGGTTTTGACCCATATTTCTACAGATAGCAAAAAGGCGACATGGGTAATAACACGGAAAATGAACTGCTTAGCGGGCTGTCAGTCCCTAACCAGTTATAGGAACCTGGAAGAGATAAGTAAAAGCCAGAAAGTGCAGAGGATGGAGACTCTGGAACTGAATTTCCCCTCCCTTAACCCTTTTAAATATGCTTGATGAGGCTTTAGTTTTGCACATGGTGTGGACAGACAAAGCACATCAATGTAATCAGCATACTACCCATTTAACAAAGTAGCAGACAGATGGAAGACATCTCTAAACTGAGGTAACTTTACCCAGTCCAGAGAAGAATTAGCCCTGAAAGAATCAGGTGTTATTCTTTACTGATACAAGGTCAGGTTTCAGCTGTCTGATCCAATCCTAGGGTAACTTAGCTCACCACATACGATTGAAACGTGTAGTAGCACATACTACTTCAGGGCAGCTGAGCAATCCATTCCTGATCCTGGTATATTTTTACATTAGATTGAAATATTAGTGTAATTTTCTTAGAGTACATGAATGTCTGCCCAAACCCAGTTGGACATAACTGCACAGATAGTGTCTGGGTCTAGTTAGGCTCTATCAAACTCCTCAGGCCATATCTAGTTTGGACTTGGGACTCTTCAGTCTGGAGAAGAGAGGGCTCAGGGGGGACTTGGTGGTAGCCTGCAACTTCATAGGAGGGGTACATCAGGACCTGGGAGAGCATCTGTTCACCAGAGCTTCCCAAGGGATAACAAGGTCTAATGCCCACAAACTCCAGGAAGGCCAATTTAGACTGGATATTAGAAAAAAGTTCTTTATGGTGTGTGTGTCCAGGGTCTGGAACAAACTCTCCCCCAGAGGTGGTGCAAGCACCTACTTTGTATTCCTTCAAAAAACAGCTGGATTTATTTCTTGCTGGGGTCACTTGATCGCAGCTGACTTCCTGCCTATGGTGGGGTGGGGGCTGGACCCGATGATCTCATGAGGTCCTTTCCAGCCCCTAATGTCTATGAAATCTAGTCTTGCCTTTGGCTTCCCAAGCAGCTGCCAATCTACTATCCTGCATTTGCTGAGGAGATACATGAATGGCACAGACAGTGTCCTATTCATGGGAGGAATGGCTGGTCCTTCTGTACTCAGCCATGAACATCTTTGGTTATCATCTGGAGTCTGAAATATGAGGAAGTTCCAGAAATATATTTCCTCTGACAATCAGCAATGATAAAATATGTCTCATCAACAGAAGTGATGAATAAAAAACTTTGAGTGACACTGGGAGATAGGAAAGAAATAGGAATGTACCATGTAATAACTTGTCCCTGGAGTCAAAGTGAATATTAACATCCAGTGACCACAGGGGAACAAATCTCAAACACCATGTGATCCCATGCTGGCTGGGTCATACCTACTCCTGACAGGCACTTGACTCTAGGCCATGGCAATACCTGCACAAGCTGTCAGGCCAATAAGTTCCTAATCAATGTGACTCTCTGTTTCTGATGATATTCCCCAAAGACATGGAGATACTCTGGGATACTAGATTCACAGAAGCTAGGGGCTGGAAGGGACCTCACAAGATCATCAGGTCCAGCTCCCCTGCTCTAAGGCAGGAAAGACTACTGAGGTCAGATGATCGCAGTGGGGTGTGCATCCAGTTGTCTTTTGAAGATCTCCAGGGAAGGTGACTGTACCATCTCTGGGGGGAGCCTGTTCCAGACTCTGGACACATGAACCATAAAGTAGTTTTTCCTTATGTCTAATTTGAAGCGATCTTCTATCAGTTTATAACCATTATTCCTCGTCTTCCCCTGGGGTGCCTTGGTGAACAGATGTTCTCCTAGCCCCTAATGTGTACTTAGCTGCCACCAAGTCTTCTCTTCTCCAGGCTGAACAGTCCCATGTCCTTCAGCCTCTCCTTGTATAACCTCTAATCATTTGTGTGGCCCTCCTTTGGGCCACTACAAAATACACAGATCCTGTATCAAGTTCTTGGTTGTTCACTGTTCGTATAGTTTAATGTTTAAACACAAAGTAGCTTCTATTCAGTGACCCAGATGACAAGACCCTCAATACATGCAGAATCAGTATACATCCAGCTCATCTCCCCATCATTAATATGTGGCAGGCCTTTCATGTCCCACGTAGCTAAAGGTTTGTGAGAAAAGTTGGAGCACAAGCCAGAAGTCATGTGTATGGCCCCAATGAGGGAATCTTTGTGGACAACCTTTTTAGGAACAAAAAGATAAGATGTCCTCTGACTCCATCACATAGGTACATACACACAAGTAGCACAGCTAAACTCCCTGAGCTACATCAAAAGCATGATTATAAAGATGGGCAATGGCCCAATTCTGCTCTTACATCCTCTGTGACATTAATGGGGGTTGCCCAGGTACAAGAGAGAGCAGAACAAGAGCCATTTTCTTGGTGTATAGTCATGCACTTTTTGTTTTCTCTGAGACAATTTTGAGAGTACGCATATAAAATCGGGTCACAGGCTGTCACAATCAAAACATTCAGAGTCACATTTTCATTTCAAAATAGCCCTACAGCACACTTACCATCTGTGCCCCAAACCGTGCAGGAATAACAGTCTGATTAGAGAGGTGGAGAGTCCTGGAAATATCCTTTAAAACCTGGATGTTGCCAAAATCTATCTGAGCGGGATACACATAGATAACTGGGCCTTCTCCAGTACTCACTAAATGGATCTTCTGTTCCAGGAAACAGGGAGAAACAAAAATATAAAAAGTTGAAAAGGAATATTTTATTCACATTACATTTCTTGACTGTAGCTGTATTTGCAGTCCCTCAACACAACAGATTGGCAGGGAAAGACAGAAACAGACCTAGAATTTTAAGTGATCTTAATGTGAAGGTCAGATTAGTAACAGCTGAAGACAAGGAAATCTATTGCCCTATATTTGCCTTACTCCACCATACCATCCACTTTTGTCCTCCAGATACTCTTCTCCACCTATTCGCCTCTTTCTTCTCTTTCTCTAGCCCATTTCCACCCATTCTTATTGCTCCTCCATATTCTCCCAATACTTTCCTATAACTTAGCTTTTCACTTGTACAGCATTCGTGTAATTTAGGAGTAACTCAGTTAAAGTTGATGGTTACACTAGTGTAAGCAAGGACTTCAAGTTCTTTGCTGTAGAGAATCATGTCTCCTATTTGTCTCTGAAGTGTGCAAAAGCATGAGAAATTTAAATGGTACCACCTAACTTGTAGATTGCTCTTCTGAAAATCTCAACCTTGGTGTAACCAGGTTTGTGCTCCAGGGTTGGCTGTGAAGACCCCTCATGGCCATGAGACCCTTCTCCAGCTCTACAGTGCCTTCCCCTTCTTACTTTCCTGCCATGCCTTGATGTAATTGTTTGATTGGAAGGGAGGTTGCCTAATGGGTCCTAGAGCAGGCCCCAGATGCCAGCTAGTTCTTCCTGGCTCCTGTTGGTCTCTACCCTGCCCTTGTTAGGTGGGTCCTGATGGCCTGTCAGTGCCCATCCCCAGGGTACCTGTTAGCCTGAAGGGCAAATCATGGCCTCCAACCTCACCTACAACCATGATCATGCCTCACAGCTGTTGTCACTTAATAATTCTGGTGGGTACTGAACCCCAGTCTGATACCAGGACACCTCAGACCTTTACACCTTGATCGGAGCTTCACCCTTCCCAGCCTCAGCCCCTTTTCTCTTGCTGGTTTTCTTAACTAACGCCTACTGTGCCCAGTCTGGCTTCTGGATTCCAGCCCTGCATTGCTCCTGCTTTGGAGCGCTTGCCTGGAGGGCCAGACTGCCTCTTCTGACTCAGGGCCTATGTTTATACATCTCTTTGGCCTGGCCTCCTTTTGGTCAGGGGACTCCCTGAGCTGTTGCAGGTGTTTCCTGATTTAACTTGCTGGCTCAACCCTAGGGTGACTTACTGCTGCTGGCCTCTGCTATACTGATATCTTGTCTCCCCTTCAGGGCTCTAGCCCAGCATGCTACTGTACCACAGCTGGTTAGGCAGTATTTGTATCAGGTAAGTCCCTGATTCCTGACAACTCATAATGAGCAGGTTTCCCTGCCTGAGGCTCTTCATGCTGCTCTTTCACCCAAGTGTAACAGGAGCTTTCTGCTCTTTGTTACACTTGGGTCAGACCAGTAGAACAGAGAGGTTGAGTGAAATGGTGATACATATTCCAAGTCATCTTCCCAGTGAATGAAAGGCAAGTAATTATATCAATAGTCTCCTTGCACTAGGCTACAGTGTTCACGGGCTCAAAATATCCTCCTCCTAAATTAGAATAACATTTTAAAAAGCCCAACTGCTGACAAGATGCTGTGGAAATCAGAAAGCAAACAATATTGCTTAAACTCTAAGAGACAAGGGGCAGGATCCAGTTTCACTTTATGCACCCAAATAACACTAACTTTGGCACCCCTGCCCAGATTGCAATGCTATTCCACGTGCAGTGTCAGTGTCAGTACTCAAATAGCTACTGAGCACAAGCGGTAGGCTGCACTCTGGCACGACAGGTACATGACCCTATTCATACACATACCTCAGTGAGTACAAGCCTGGAAATTGTTTGCAGGCACAAATGCATGGCTAAGTGTTAGATGCCAGAGAAGCAGAGTGCACCATCCATGTTTTATCCCAATAGCCGAGCAGTTAGGGCACTCATCCAGGAACTGGGAGGCCTGGTTTAAACGCAGCCAGAACTTATACGTGTCCTACTTCCCAGAACCGTGTTCTAACCACTCTGGCATGGGTAAGGCATTATCCACTAGGGCTGTGTGAAATTTCACCGGCAGTTTCATTTCGACACTCTTTTGACTCATGTCAAGTTCAAAACAGCAAAATCAACATGAAACACAAAGCTTCGAAACAAAACAAGGCAAGTTGAAACATTTAGAAAATTTCAAAATGTTTTGAGTTTTGAAGCTCAAGCTGGGTTTGCCTGCCGGAAACAGAAACTAAAGTAAGGGAGGGAGGAGACACGGGGAGGGAAGGACTGCTCTCATTATTGACTATGTAGCTGGCCAGTGACTGTCATCCTTTCCTGAGGTCCCTTCCAATCCCAGTGCTCCTGCAGAGGGATGGAAAAACTGCATAAAAGGCAGCATTGTTTGAACTGCCCTGCTTTCTGTCTTGGTGTCAGTTGAGTGAAGGTGCACCTTAACACACACATGGGTTTTGCCTGTCAGCAACTAGAGGTACAGGGCCCCAGAACCCAGACTCCCCCTGCACCTATCTCCTTAACAGCTGGCAGGCTTTGTGGCCACAGCAGGGCCTAGCAGGCCTGCAATTTTCACGCCCCCCGTGCCCCAAGACGGACACAGTCCCACAAGCACCGATGTCACGAGTTTTGCCTGTCAGCAGCTAGAGGTGCAGGGCCCCAGACTCCAGAAGCCCTGCACCTATCTCCTTGAAAGCTGGCAGGCTTCGTGACCTCAGCAGGGGCTAGCAGGCCTGCAGCTTTCACCCTGCTGCGCCTTAACACACACAGTGTCACCCATGTCATGAATGTTGCTTGTCCGTAGTTTGAGGTGCATTTTCCCCAAACCCCTTCACCTATCTCCTTGAAACTTGGCAGGCTTCATGCCCTGAGAAAGGGCTACCACTCCTGCAAGTTTCATCCAAATCAGGCCAGAAATGACAAAGTTATAGGCTGTTTCAAGCTTCCCCATTAGAGCCTATAATGCTATGGGCAAAACGTCAAAACAGCATTGAAACAGCAAAACTGTTTCGATGAAACAAAACAGAATGGCAGTTTCAAATCAAAATGAAATTTGAAACAAAACGCGGTTCCGTCGAAATGCAAGTCAAAATGGAATGGTGCTGTTTTGTACAGCCCTCTAATAGCCATATCTCTTCTTGAAATGTAGCCATTGTATCTTGCCTTTGTTCGTTTATCCAGTGAATACTGGACTGCAGGAGAGAAGTTTCTGCCTCCCCTTGAAGCACCCACCCAGACTAGAACCTGTAGAAGTAATGATTAAGTCCCTTCCTGTTGATGAATCCCACTGAATCCCCTTTTGGACTATAGAAAAGAGAATACCAAAAGACCCAATTTATCATCTCTGCACCATGTACTCCTTAATAGGAAATGATCTTTCAATGACTCGAGCTTCCTCCACTCCTTTTGACTTCAACATAAATGAACAGTCCTTGGCACTTCCAGGATTTGTCCCTTATTCATCTTTTCTGCAATCCAAGTAGTCTTGGTTTTTCCAGTCTATCCTCATTATTGATGGGGACAGTGCAAGTAACCTAAAATTACCTAAAGTGATATTGCAATGGTATTTGCATACTAATTATGCAAGTTGCTGTTACCCTAGTTTTTCATGTTGCTGGAAAATACCTGGAATTGCAAAGAACTTAAATGTTTCAATACAAATGTATTTCATGCACCATAAGAACAACAATGGCTGCTCCCAGTAGAGGCCTTCACACTCCCAAGGGAACATTAATTCAAACCAACAAAAGACATATTTCATTATGGTCTTACCAGTGGGGATTCTTTGCTCCCAAACACAGCTATATATGCAGCAGTGTCCTGCTCTCCAGTCACCTGGGATTCTAGCGCTAAAGGGATTTCTACCGAGCTGTGAGGCTGAATAATGCCACAAGGCACAGGGCTGGAATACAAAACAGTGGCCTTCTCCTCATATTCCTGCACAAAGACATAACCAAAATTTGTCTTCATAATTACTTGTGTGGAAACTTTCAATTTCTGGATACTCTTTTGGTGAGCAAAGTCTATGCTAATGCACAGTAGATTTAGGCTAATGTGTAGTAGCATCACCAAAAAAAGTTAATCTCTGCTAATGTGCAGTAGCGCTGATTATGGCACATAAAATTAGTAGCTGGCCTTACAGGTACTAAACTTAATGTGCTGTAATTACAGTGCATTAATGAACATGTAGATGAGCCCCAAGACCTGTTTCAAGCATATGCAGGTTTCTTTAGAGAAGATTTGCTCAGTCAAAAGGAAGAGAAGACAGATAGTTGTATTGGCCGATGCCTCAGAAGATACAGGACAGCATCAATGTGTGGAAACAGAAAAAAGAGTATGGAAGTACATTTTTGTTTATGATCCTCTAAGGCTGTGTCTGCATCGTAAAGTTACTGGGCTTTTTGCTAAGAATTGCTAATTAGCCCACCCAGAACACCACGCAGATGCATCTACGCTGCTTCCAGTTAAGGAGGCAGCCTCTTCTTGGACAGGACCTAAATAGGTATTACAAGCATCAGAGAGTAAGAAGCAAATGGTATGGGCTACATTCAATGGCATGGTACTGTACAGATAGTTAAAAACTGTTCTAAACAAAACTAAATAGACTATAGTATGAATTATTAGATCATGCTAAGGCACACACCACCAGCTATGGGCTCAATTACCAGCTTTCACCTCTATTCCCCTATGACTTCTAACCTCTCACAGAAAGACACCCCTGTTGGAGACATAGCATTACTCTTTAAATTAATGATTTCTGATTTCCATGCTGTGAGATGCCCTTTCAAGTGACCATGTAAGCCCAAAGACAGAGGCTGTTTGAGGCAGGAAACACATGGCACTCAGAGCTGCCTGTCATTGTCTAATCTGGAAATCGTCCTCCCATGCTCTAACAGTCCCACGAAAACGGCCAGAGATAAGGGGAGGATGAGATGACAAACCTGAGGGAGAACTCCATAGCATGCTGGAAGGTCGTTGTCATTTATGAGTGTCACCATTTGCTGGTAAGGGTACTTCAGAAAACACCGCCCAAATTTCACAACAGGGTTAACCACATGGAGTGGCGGAACAACACATCTAGCCAAAAAAAAAAAAGCATTATATATACCCAGAGAATAGAGAGTTTGTTTATTCCCAGAATATGGTGAACGAAGCATAACACATTTGTCATTGTCACATGGAAGCTTTACACCCATAAGGCCATTAATCATCTTAAAATTCTTTTTATTCACTTTTTAATCAACACCCTCTACTAAAGGACATATGGGGAATCAGCTATGGGTCTCTACACAACAGTGCTCCATCAGTGCCAGCAAGCATTTAGGCAGGGTATAACTTCTCAGTCCATGGCCTTGCTGGCACGCTGAGCTTCCTTACAGAAGGTCCCTTCACACAAGGCCTCCGAGGAATCTGGCAGCGCCAGCTCCTTCACAGCAATGCTTCAGTGACATATCCTGAGCCCTTGTATAACAGTGCCCTGACAGTACAAGCTGGGGCTCCAGCCACGTGAAATCCTTCCCAAAAGAAACAGACATAATGACATTAGATAGGACTCGAGGGGTGCAAGGTTTCACACAGTAGTTAATTGCTGTTGTCTTGCAGACTAGTGGCCTTTTTTATAAACGCATTATCTATCATAGTCACGGTTGAAAAGAACTGCCACATGATCTTACCACTGTAAATGATCACCCATTATCAGTTTCTATAGCTATCTTGATTTTTCACTTAAACAGGTTTGCATATTGCTCATTCATGTTTTCATCTATTTATTTCACTTTACAACAGTGCACCAGCCAGTGACAAGAAGCCTTTGCTGAGTGAGACAGTGAGTGCCGTTACCAACCCCCTCATCTCTTAGTCTGTCTCTCAGCCCTCTTCAAATTCTTTGTTCGAAGTCATTCACTATCCTGACTACTTCTAAGATGCTAGCAGATTAACAAAAGCTAGCATGCCAAATTCAAAAATCAAGGAAGGGAGCCAAATGAAGCTAGGCAGTAATTCAGCCTGTTGAGCCTCTGCTGTCCTCTTTCAACAAATCTCCTGGGATCTCATTAAATCTTTTTTCCCCAACCAGCTCCCTAGAGTTTCGAGAAGCTAAGACTTCTGATCACCAAGTCATTTCTACAATCAGGTCCCATTAGCTCCTGTGGACCTGAAAGGCCTACATGTCTTATCTTTATGCTCCATTTTGGCACTTTACCTCTTTCACCTGAACTAGCCTTTTCTTCTCTTTAGCAGAGCTCCACATTTCTAGCATACTGTGATAGGCAATTGGTGCTTCATGGAAGGGAACACAATCAACTGCTGTACACTATGCCAAGAGTGCTTTTAAGAAAGGTTTCCCCTAAGCCAAGCAATGGCCTTGGAACTTGGTTAATGCCCAACCAGATTTCAACTTCCAGTTTAATGAAGCATTATTAGTTAATTAAGTACAGCCAAGCCTATCAGATCAAGATCTTAAAAGAAGGTGTTCACTCTCAGTGAGGAGAGACAGACAAGTTCTGCTGAGCCATTCTGCCCTACAGGGATCCTGAGACTGTTGCTGAGAAACAAGCCCTACCTATTCACTCTTATTCTGCATGTGGTGCTTGCCAAAAGAAGTTGTGTAACCACTTATGGCATGTGCCCAAAGATGCTCTGCCAGGATCTCAGTCTCAGGCATGCCCCAGAGAGTGATTCTGGGCATGCCTAGGCCTGCTCTAATAGGGACCATGTGACATTTTTTTAGCATCCAGTGCATGCAGAGGAGGCTTGTTTCTCAGAGGTGCCTCATGATTGCTGTGGAGACACTACAGAAATACCCCAGCAGTCAGGACTAAAAGCACAGGAACTACCCTGGCTTGCCTGTACAGTTGAGGATTTTTGCTGGCATCCATCTCAATTAACCTGGAGTTCCTGCCATAAAACCTTGCTTGAAAAGGATGGTCTTTGTTTTTTTCTGAGCTTTGTCTTCTCATTCTGCCTGTGGCCCTGCAGTGCCTACCCATTATTTTCTGGATCATTACACCAAAACATGAATCGGGATTGATTTATGATTTACTGACATACAAGAAAATGCATTAATTAACAAATTGGGGCTCAGAGACCCCCAGCGTATTGAACGTTATGTCCATTACTGTTCCTATATGACAATCTCAGAAATTATCTTACAAAACTAACTCCAGCTGGGACTTGCTAAAGCACTCAGTATAGGCTAAACTCCACTGTCATTGACAGCACTTATGGCAGCAAGAAGTCTGTAAATCACATATTTTTGGATGTATAAATGATTAAACCAGATGGCCAAATACATCACTGCTATAACTTCATGGAAGCTGACTGAGTTACAACAAGGCTGAATTTGCCCTACAGAATCTGCCTTGGAATGAATGAACTCTCACCTAAATGTACGATGCCAGAAGACCAAGAGGACTAAAGGAATTCTGTTGAACTTGAGTTCTTTCTTTAAAATTAACAATAATTTCCTTCTGTAATATCTTTAATTTGTTCTTTCTTAATAAAAATTCACAATTTGGGCCTAAATCTCTTCTCTCATGCTTTGCATGCTAATCGACAAGTTAGCTTCATCTCTCATTTGGTTGCCATTCATGTCACAAACAGATTTTCCACTGCAGGGAACAAATGTACCACTTTTGTTGCCACCCCGTTCAAGTATAATACTTGTGAAGAAATGGGATGGCTGTTGGGTTGCTTGCACCTGAAATCTGTAATGCTGCATGTACTAAAAGTCAAGCCAACAATGAATAGCATTACTCTTCTCATTCTGAAAAATGTTCGTGGTCCTTCCCTTATCTATAGGACAAGTGCTTTTTTGTGTGTGTTGTTTTCAATATTTTGTCATTCCCCTATCAGATTTAGCTTTAGTGCTCAACTATGCAGAATAATCTCATTAATTTATGCTTATTATTTAGGGATGAAAGGCTATTTCCAGCAAATTGTGTATATGGCAGCACATTGTAGGTAAAATGGGGACAAAGTGGGAACAGCTGCAAGCAAAGTACCAATACCTTGCTGTAATTAGGAGGGCTAGCACTTCCTCTCCAATGCCATCTATGTCTACCACCAGCGCCGTTTCATATTTCTTCACAGTGTTGGAACATAAGGTCACCTACCAAAGGAAAAGAGGAGCAAATATTTTATTTTCTAAAGTGCTCCCCCTCTTTCTGTCAGTGTGATAATTCAGTGAACTCTAGCACGCCCTGTTTGGGATTTCTGGAGATCAACCACTAGGTAACAATTTGCTGAGTAAGGCTGCACTAGTTTACATTATCAGTGATTCCCAATGGTGACTCTTTGGACTATCAGTTACCTAGGAAGCATTTCCTGGGAGTCTGTTAATGAAGCATTTTGCAAAAAAAGTTGTAAAAATTTGGGAAATGTAGGAGCAGAATTGGGAGTCAAGGGATTTTTCAATAAAAACATCCATGTAATAGAAAACTCCAGAAATTAAGGCTTTAACAACCCGAATTATTTACAGTATTTTTCCCTCCCTCAGGATGTTCATTTCAAATGACAATAGTCATTTACACCGACTTGAAAAGTTATATTACTGCAAGTATATTACTGTTTTTTCTGAAAGTTCTGCAGTTTGATACCACGTATTGCAGGGCTGATCTAAGTTTGCTGTTATTTAAGCATGAAGCAGATCAAGGAGTCAACCCTGGTCATTGTTGGTTGGTCAAGCATACTGCTTCTAAGTACCTTCCAAACTGCAAGCACATCAAAGATGATCTGTATTGCTAAGGGGGGTTTTTTATTCATTTTTTAAATTTGCTGTTCAGTGAAAAAAGCGGTGCATGTGTCTGCTTCACCTCTTTGGGAATGAATTAAAATTCCCTGAAGAGCAGATTCAGTGTGAAATACTAAGTGAAGAAAAGAAAGTTCCTAAGCAAACACACCCATTTGTTACTTTTTGTGGGGGTTTTTTTGCTTTAGGCAGTAGAATGATGGAGCTGAAATGCTGTACACAAGACCCTGGCTGGTATTTGGCAGGTGGTGAAGATGTTTACAGGCAGGCTCCTCTGTTTTTATACAGCAGTGGTTCCAGGCTAGAGTTCTACTGCTTACCAGGCTGCAAAAATGGCTCACCACACTGGTATATGTCCTGTCTTGATAGGGCATGGTCATCTGGTTCATAGTCTCATCAGTCCCAAGTGCTCTCTGAGAAAATGCTATAGCTGTTTGCAAAGCCAAGCTTGGGGACAAAATGAACCTGCATGTTTATCTCCCCCAAAGTTTGAGCTAACCCATAAATAGACCCAAGATTCTCCCTAATCACACTGGTATCAGATTTGTGCTGAAACATCCTTCCAAAAAAAGATCCTGACTTTCCAGTTAATGTTACAGTTAGGGTAGAAATCCATTCCTACTGTCATTCCACAATTAGTCTGTGTGCTGACACCATGGATAAATCTGGCTCATCAGTTTTATTTCACTATCCAGTGAATTAATTTCACAAGTCGAGAAGGATATGAAGGGGACTTGTACCACATTTTGGCATTTGGCAGTTATACCCTAACACTACTCACTGCCATGAGACTGAGATAAAGTCTTTATTTTCCATGTTATGTAATAACTGATCAGTTGCAAAAATGAATAAAACAAGAGGACTGAGCTTTTTTCAGGCTTCCATGGGGCTTCAAGGACTGCCATTCACCGATGGACAGTTGCAAATGAATACACTATGGTGGTTTCACAGAAACAGGAAATATATTAAATTCATTGTCTTTAAAATCAGGAGACTAAATTTTGCTCTCAACTATGCCACTTTAAAACAAAGAAAATTCACGTTAATATAATTACTCCAAATTTATATTGAGTTATTGACAGAAAAATTTGGCTTAAGAGCTGTCATGATAGTCCCTGAGTGCCTTAGCTTTCATTGTCCCTGTTAGAAATCACTGCTTTGATTAAGACACTATGCTGAGGTGAAAATTAAACCAAGGAAAAAAAAAATTTTTTTTAAACACAAGTATTCCTTTTTTTCAGCTACTACTTTTTGTCCTAGTTCTTCTTCCTCCTACTTTAAATCAAAAACCAGTTGCTCTCAAAAGTTCTGTAGACCTATATCTGAACACTCATTAAGAGTTTTTGTGGTTAAAATTCATGGATACCTTGCAACTTTGGAAACCAAACTGGAAACAGTCAAGCTTCTTTTTATAACTGTGGTTAATGAAAACTGTTGTTTTATTCATATTATGCTGAAACCTAATAGTGAAAAAGCCCTGTTTTGAATGTTATAAAGCTGTACCCCCACCTGCTGAACACTGGTTTGATGTAGGTTGTACCTGGATGTCCAGAAATCCTTGAGGACGGATGGTCCCACTGCTAGGCAATATGGTAAATTCCTTTGGCTTGACATTTCCTTGGGGTCCCTTCCTCCAGGATGGTCTTGTGATGTCTGAAATCTGAACAACACTGGTAACACTTGGATCACTGGGGCCATCTCCAGGGATGCGAAGGTTAAAAGTCATTGGAACCAAGGATGTATTACAGAGGCAACATGATAATGTACGAGGAAATCCTATAAAGTAATGGCACCAAATGTAAGTTTATGCATGAACTATCCCTTACATCCTCGAGTCTATTTATGATAAAAACTGTACTTGGAATTTAGCTCTTTTTTATTTGAATTACAGCTAATCGAGAAGCAAAGCAAATAATTAAACTACAGTCAGCTTCTTTTTACATTGCTCACAGAGGTTGCTTCTCTAGAAATATTACTTTCCCTGTTGCTGATCACCAAGGCCACTTGTACACATGATGGGGGTTTAGTCCTCTAACTTGAAATAGTGGTTTTTTAATTGTGATGATTAAAAACCCACCATTTCAATTTAGGGGCTTCCACCACTGTGACTATGAATGGCCCAATTGTTTTTTTTCTTCTTCCCCTGTAGAGCCTACCTGCTTCTCCTAAAGTTGTGGGGAGATCTGCCACCAGGCCACAAAGACCATGAGCTGTGGGGGGCCCTGGTCTTTCCATACATACCAGCAGGACTTCCCGGGGCTGCCCGGGCAGGGTGCTATCTATTAGGGCTGGGCAAAACAGCACCATTTTGTTTTGACTTCTGTTTCATCATTTCAAAAGGACAGTGTTTCATTTTGTCATTTTGTTTCATTTTAAAGCACTGTTCTGTTTCATTTGGTTGAAACTGTTTCAAGGCGTTTTGATGTTTCGCCCATAGGCTACAATGGGGAATCATGAAAATGCCTATAACTTTGTTATTTCTTGCCTGATTCAGATGAAAATTGCAGGGATGGTAGCCCCTTCTAAGGGCATGAAGCCTGCCACGTTTCAAAGAAATAGGTGTAGGGGTTTCTGGGAAACTGAACCTCAAACTGCTGAAAGCAAAATTATTGTCACTTGCTGGCAGTGGCAGCCTACCTCCTGTCAACCTGTGCGGAGATCTCGGGGATCACACCCCCAGGAAGGCTGTGGGGCTGTGCCAGATTCCTCTGCGCAGCCCGCATCCAGCACCAGGAAGACTGGAGCTGCCGCTGGCCCCAGGCAGCAGTGACAGCCTCCTGTGACCCCACACACAGATCTGGGGGCCTGCACCCCTGGGAGGAATCCAGCAGCCCTGGGAGGGCAGATTGAGCTCTGTGAGGCTGGTGGAGCTGCTCAGAGCACAGTCCTGCCTCTCCCCAACTTCTGCCACCAGGTTGCACTCCGAGTGGCTCTGCCAGCTCCATGGAGCTTAGCCCAGTGGTGGGACAGCCAGTGGCAAAGCCACTCCAAGTGCATCCTGGTGAGCACAGCCCAGTGGTGGGAGGCTCTGCAGTCCCCAGAGCTGAGCCTGGTGGCAGGAGGTGGGGGAGAGCCACTGGCTTGGGCTGTGCTCTAAGCGGCTCTAACACTGGCTCTCCTGCTGCCCCCCACTGCTGAGCTGAGCTCCATGGGGATGGTGGAGCCTCTCAGAGTGCAGCCCTGGCTCTCCCCAGCCTCCTGCTGCTGGGCTGAGCTCCATGGGGCTGGTGGAGCCAGTCACAGTGCAGCCCTGGCTCTCCCTCACCTCCTGCCACTGGGCTACACTCTGAGAAGCTCTGCTAGGCCCACAGAGATGAGCCTGATGGTGGGAGGCAGGGGAGAGCCACTGGCCAGGGCTGCACTCCTAGTAGCTCCACCACTGGCTCTCCTGCTACCTCCCGCCGCCAGGCTGAGCTCCATGGGGCTGATGGAGCCACTCAGACCACAGCCCTCACGAGCACAGCCCAGCAGGTGGAGGCTCTACAGCTCCATAGGGCTGAGCCTGGTGATGGGAGGTGGCAGACAGGCAGTGTCAGAGCTACTCAGAGCGCAGCCCTGGCTCCGAGTGCAGCCCTGGCCAGTGGCTCTCCCCCACTGCCCGCCGCCAGGCTCAGATCTGTGGGGCTGTGGAGCTTCCAGCTGCCTGGCTGCATCCATCAAGGCTCTGCTCCAAGTGGCTCCACCAGCCTCACGGAGCTCAGCCTGGTGATGGGAGCTAGCAGGAGAGCTCCAAGCGCAGCCGTGGCCAGTGGCTCTCCCCAACCTCCCACCACCAAGCTCAGCTCTGTGGGGCTGGCAGAGCTGCTCGGACTGCAGGCCAGTGGCAGAAGGCAGAGGAGAGCCAGGGCTACTCTCTGAGTGGCTCCACCAGCCCCACAGAGCTGAGCCCAGAGGCAGCGGGACAGCCAGTGGCAGAGCTGCTTGGAGTTCAGCCCTGGCTCTGAGCACAGCCCTGACCAGTGGCTGTCCCCTGCTTCCCACTGCCAGGCTCAGGTCCATGGGGCTTTGGAGCCTCTAGCCACTGGGCTATGCTCACCAGAGCTGTGCTCAGAACCAGGGCTGTGTTCCAGGTAGCTCCACCATCCCCATGGAGCTGAGCCTAGTGGTGAGAGTCAGGGGAGAACCACTTGCCAGGGCTGCACTCTGAGTAGCTCCGCCACTGGCTCTCTCGCTGCCTCTCACTGCTGGGCTGAGCTCTGTGGGGCTGGCAGAGCTGCTTGGAGCACAGCCCTGGCTCTCCCCTGCCTCCTGCCACTGGGTTACTTTGAAACTCAAAACATTTAGAAACTTTTGAAACATTTCGACTACCCTCATTTAATTTCAAAGCTGTTTCAAAGCCTTTCGTTTTGTTTCAATGTTGCTGTTTCAAGCTCGAAACACATCGAACCAGCTTCAAAACGAAATGCTCATCAAAATTTCACACAGCTCTACTATCTATGTGGGTGCTGCCCCAACTCACAGGCAGCACCTGCTGAATCCAACTCTTCCCCAAGGCCACTTGGGGAGCAGTGCCTGGTAGACTTCTAGCACATGGGCTCAGGGAAGAGTTGGATCCAGTGGGTGCTGTCTGTGAGCTGGGGCAGTACCTGCACAGCTAGCACCCTGCCCAGGTGACCCTGCGGGGCATTGCCACTGTGAAGGAAAGAACCAAGGCCCCCTACAGCTCAGGGGCTGCGCAGCCGGGCAGCAGTTCACATGGGCAGGCTTTGGTGAGAAAAAAAAAAAAAGCAGTGAGGGGCCTGATCTTTTTTTTTTCCACAAGGCCTGCCCGCCCCTCCTGTGACTGCAGGGCAAGCTGCCGGTAGGCCCTGAGCTGTGGGAGGGCCCGGAACTTCCCCCCATAGTGGTGGTGCCCCCCAGGGCCACCTGTAGGGCAGCTAGTGGGCAGGTGCTGCTCTAGGTCACAGGCAGCATCTAACCATGTCCAACTGTTCCCTGAGCTCAAGCTTGGGCAGCACCTGCCCATTAGCAGTCTGCCTGGGAGGCCCCAGGGGGTATCGCCACCATGGAAGGAAGGACTGGGGCCCTCCACAGGTAGGGGCTGCTCAGCCCACCGGCAGCTTGGCCCTGGCTGTGGGAGATGTGGGTAGGCTCCTTGGTGAAAAAAAAAAAAAGGCTCAGGCCACACACTGCTTCTGCCTTCAGCCTGCCTGCCTCTCCTGCAGTGGGGGGCGGGGGTGGAGGGTGGGCAAGCTGTTGAAGGCTGCAACATTACAAATAGCTATGTTGCAAACTAAACTACATGTGGATGTGGTTTAGCTTGCAATATAGCAAACTCATTTAAATCATTAAATCTGAAGACTGTGCCCTCTATTGGGTTGGCTCTAGCCAGTAAACAATGGGAGCTGACCTATCCTGATTCTCAACTCTTCACATGAATTTTTAGATAGTAACAGCCTCCCAAAACACATTTTTTGCCTTCTATTAACTAAGAATTTTCTCCCATTCACCTCTCAAGCAGATCTCCACTTTGCCATACAATAATTTCTTGTAGTACTCTTTATAGAGAATGACCTTGAAAAGAACTGAATACAGAGCACTGCTTGCTTGATAGATAAAACAAGATGGTGAAGGTATGTTATATTGATATATACATTGTGAATCTGCTTCCAGGTGAAATTCTAGGCTCTGTTTACTATCTATAGCACTCTAAATACCTGTTACCTCAGACCCTGAATCAGTAATATAACTGTTCTTGGCAGAAATGTTCTGTCCCTCTACAGTTTATTGTGCAGGCATAATGCAGAGGACAATGCATTAGCTTGCAAGATCAGAACCTAAGCTATTACAGAAATCAGCTGCTTGCTTCACCAGCTAATCCTATGGGAATGAAGACAGCACATTCTTCACTCTCCAACTACAAAGCATTAGATGATATCAAAATAAAGAAAAAAAAGCTGGAGATGGAGGATTCTGTTTACATATGATCTTCAACTGGAACAATTTCTTAGACAATTGCTACAGAAATATAGTATTAGAAGACATTTAGCAGGAAGGTGGGATGTCAGTGTGAGGGACACATGTACACTGCATAGACACTAAAAAATGAACAAAGTCACCAGACAATGACAATAATTAATGGTATATATTAAAACCTTTGTTTGCTGCTGAATAGGCCTCATTAATGAAAACCTCCTTAAAGAAAATGAAGCTAGTGTTACATAACTGGTTTTGTTTTTTCTATGGAAGATGTCTGGGTTTTGGGGGGGGGGGTTGTATTTTTTTTTATTTATTCAAAAGGAAACAGAGAAATTAAAAGCCACAACACAGTGGTGTACAGAAAGGAGACTACTGTTTAGGAAAGGTAAATGAGTCTTCTTAAAAAGTCCATGGACAGCATGAAAACACAGAGATGTCCCAGGCACAGAATGATAATGTGCCTTCAATCAATCCACAATTGATTTCACATTTAAACTTTCAACCATCTCTGTAAAAAGCCTTTTGTTCGAGCTGGGAGAATCAGAATCTGCATTTAAATAGAGATGTTCTGAATACACGGACATGGGAGTGTGTGTCAGCAATGCTGTGCTTTCAATGGAGGAGAAGATGCCAGTGTTGAGGAGGATATCAATTCCTACTACAGAGCTGTTTCATGGCTATATTAACTGGTAAAAAATAACGAGATGTCCTCACAGAAGGAATTAACTTTTCACACAAAAGGACAGCAGGATAGGTAATTTTATTGCCTTGCAATTGAAATAGCAGGACTGCTATCGACTAGTGACACAGCTAACTCTTCCTCTCTGTGCAATGCACAGACCCCAGGGAGAAGTTAACTTAACACTCCCTTCCCTCTGTACTCCTGGGGCAACCATGGACAGTCATGCTGGTGCCAAAGAGATTACAAGTTTTGAGTTAAACAAACTACTTACAGATACTAGATAACCTTAACACCAGCTAAATTGTTTACTTCCTCCCATTTAACATCTCAGAATGAAATGAAATACAAAAAGCTCTCATTATTCCTTACTGTATATGGCTCACTTGTAACAGTCTACAGTGCATATTATGATGCAGCTTTAACTACCTAGGGGACATGTTTACTAATATCCTGAGAACTCTTTTATTCCATCTTCATTTAAAACTTTTACAGGCCTCAAATGCCTCCCTTTTAGCTGCTGCTAGATGTTTCCTTTCATTTACCAAAAAAAATCAATAAATTCAGACTTCTGTTCAAAACTGTGTTTCATTAATGCATGTCAATTTATGACTAAGGATTGGCCATGCTCTGTGAGGGAAATCTGGGCTCTTCCAACTGCAGTGATCAGGATTGTCTTTCTGGCACCATGATCCATAAGCAAAGAACTACCTGCATCTATATTGTAGGATTTCAATGTACATATCAGTATTCTGAGTTTTATTATATATTAGGCATGAGCAAACATGCATTTGAACACTCCAAAGTTCACTCCAGTTTGGAGTTCTTCAAATTCAGTGTTTTTCAAGGCCATGTAACTCCAGCCGGGGGGGTGGAAGCAGGAATCCCTGAGTGCCAGAGTGTCTCCAGAGGTTCCTGAAGACAGCTGAGCACGCAGCAGAGCATTCACTGGCTGTCCATACACTCCCCCCTTGTTCCCATGATGGGGGGGAGCAAAGGAACCATGCTGTACAGCAGGATTTTAGAGGACTAACCAATCCCACCACATGGTACTCAAGAGTACACAGTTCTCAGGAAACAGTTCAAAATGAAGCACTTCAAAGATATTCCTCTTGTTAGAAGCATTTCAGCCTTTTTAAAGCAATTTTTCTGGCCAGACATATCTGTACACTGTGCATTGACTGTCTGGAGCACTACAAAGGTATTTGAGAGTGCTTTAGATAGTATATCTGTCCATGGCCCCACTTTGATAAATCAACTGCTCCTATTACAGCAAGTTAATTTTTATTAGGCCTGTGCAAAGTGGGTAGTATTCGCTTTGGATTAGGCCGATTTGGGGGACAGTGATTTGATTCGATGATTCGAATCACTGTCCTGAATCAATTCAGTCAAATCTGATTTGGAGATTCGACTGCTGCCAAATCTCTGAATCACCCAGGCCCATCCCCTGCCCCTCTCCCAGCCTGGCAACAGCTGCCCCATCTCCCTGCACTTTGGGGAAAAAAAACCCTGATTCACTGGGTGCTGCTGGGTGGGGGGCGGTAATCCCCACTGCCCCATGCATCATCAATCCTCCCCCCCAACTGTCTCAGCCCTCCCCTCCACCCATGGCTGCCTGGCCCACCCCAACTCTGGGCCTTTAAGGAAAAAACCCCCTCAAAACCCTGGACTCATGAGGTTCCTGCCGGGGGGGGCAATCCCCACTGCCCCCTACTGTGTGGGGGGCTCTTCCATGAGCCCTCCAAAGGCCCAAGGCTGCTGCAAGAGCCAATGAGCCCGGGGGTTTTTTCAGTTATTTTTTCCTTACAGGGCCAGAGCTGGGGCAG
>NW_017728915.1:5170357-5175808 GCF_001723895.1 Crocodylus porosus | reverse complement strand
GGTGGGGATTGTCCGAATCATTGAAGCTCTTTGAATCTTTTCTGAAGATTTGGAGAGCTTCAAATCAATTTGGACCTTTTTACTGGTCCCCTGATTCAATCTGGATTTGGAGATTAGGCCACTGACTGGGACTGAATCTCCTCTGAATCAACTCAGCATCCGAAGCTTCGCACAGACCTACTTTTTATACCCCGAAGTCTGTTGCAAAGTAACAAATGTAATAGATGCTCTTCCACTAAAATTTTTATTTTAATACCATTGTAGGTCTTACTTAACTTCGCAACTGGGGATGGTGTATACTCACCAAAAGAGACATCACCAAAATTTAGGAATGGTACACTGAAATGAAATGTGGGTCCAATAACACATCCACTGGAAGGAAAAAGAAAAAGCTGTTTAGAAAGGAAGAGTTAAAGCTTTCAGTTGCTGCTGCAATTCACTTCAACCTGGAAAAGGTTGGAATCACCAGGTAGTTTCAAAACAATACATTACCACCCATGCTTAGCAGGGCTTCTGTGTGATTGGTAGAGAGTCTATATGAAGCAACTAATGCAAAGTAATGCAAAATGAGAAAAGCTGTCTCACAGTTTCATAGATGTTAGTGTCAGAAGGGACCTATTAGATCATTGAGTCCAACCCCCTGCCCTGGGCAGGAATGTGTGCTGCTGATGTCCAGTCTGAATTTTCTCTCTTTCAGTTTGTGGCCATTATTTCTAGTTACCCTGACAGGTGCCCTGGTAAACACTGTATCCCCTATTTCTTGCTGGGCCCCTCCGATGAGTTTGTAGGCAGCCACAAGATCACCTCGCAGCCTCCTCTTGCAGAAGCTGAAGAAGTTCAGGTCTCCCAATCAGTCCACATAAGGTTTTTTCTGTAGGCCTTTAACCAGATGAGTGGCCCTCCTCTGAACTCTCTCCAGGCCATCCACATCCCTCCTGAAATATGGTGCCCAAAACTGGACACAGCACCCCAGCTGTGGCCTGACCAGTGTCGCATACAGGAGAATTATCACCACCCTAGACCTGTTTGTGATGCATCTACTTATACAAGAAAGGCTGTGGTTGTAGCAAAACCCTCCATTTTTATTTTTCTTGTTTTAAATGTATTCCCTCCCCTTCCCCAACCATTTCTGACTTTGTCTCTCCCTCTCTATTCCCTATAGATAAGTATAAGTGAGCTAAGGCATAGGATAAGTTTCAGCATTTTATTTTGGTAGCAAGTTGTATTTGTTTTGTTTTTTTCTCCTTTATATTGTATAATGATTATGTTTATATTGATTTTTACTATTCTATATTACTGTTTTATTGGTCCTATATGATTTAGGCCTACATATGTAAGTTAGCATAAGTCATGTCAAGTTTCCATTTTGTTTGTCAAGTCTCCATCCTGTCCCCAAGCCCGGTTGTGTAACCTGTGACTCACACCTACCCTTCCTATGTAACTTGGCTCCTGAATGAATGGGGGTAAATGAGGGTTCTTGAGAGACAATGGCAGTAGGTCTAAAAATAGCTCCCTCTGAATGACCAAATCATCAACACCAATACCTAGACCGATGACCCAGCCCTTGGAACCACCCTCAGCATTCAAGAAACAAAAGATGAGGCAACCCACCATTGTGCCAAGACTGCACATGCTCAGAAAGAACTCCTGGGGCCCTCTGGAACAGGACTGACATTGCCTGGACAGACCCTCCCCATAGGAGATCAGAGGTAGTTTACCCCATAAAAAGGGGTAGTGAAGACTGACTCCTTGGGAAGCCCTTTCCATCCTTTCCATCTGGACCAGTACCATGCCACACCACCTATCCACCCAATGGCCCTGCTGGCGACCTCCCCCTCTGGACAACACCTACTGGACAAAAACCCCTTTCCAGCCTGGACAGGTAGCTTCCACCCTCTCTTCAACCAAGGACTTGGACTTTGTTTCTCTTCCCTACCTGGACTCCAGCCCTTCCACTGAGTCTCTTTCTCCTGCTTCCATTGAGAGTGCGTGTGTGTGTGAACCAGTAACTTCATGGGGCTGTGTAGCATGTTGTCTGTTTAATAAATCTGTTATTTGGACCCCTGAGTTGGGTTTTGCTTTACTATGGTTCAGCCCTGCTCCAATCTCTGCTCCTCGCCCCTCTAACTTCCATCTCATTTCTCCGTCTCCTGCTTCTGGTTCCCCACCACCTCCAACACCTGTCCCGACCTCTTCTCTGCCTCCAAACCCCTGTTTCTTTGCCACTGTCTTATCCCCACTGCCTTTTCCCCTGAGCAGCCAGGTTTCTGCCTCAGTTTCTTTCCTGGCTGTCTCCTCCTTGCCACCACTTATCTGCCCCCTTCCCCCCCAAAATAC
Organism: Crocodylus porosus; assembly: GCF_001723895.1. Taxonomy (NCBI): domain Eukaryota; kingdom Metazoa; phylum Chordata; order Crocodylia; family Crocodylidae; genus Crocodylus; species Crocodylus porosus. The sequence goes on along the minus strand of NW_017728915.1, from coordinate 5,173,471 downwards.
CTCAGCTATCTGCTTCAGTTTCCAGCCCCAAGCTCACAGGTTTCTGTCTCTCTCTCTTTCCTGGCCGTCTCCTCCTTGCCACCAGGATTCTTTTTTTTTTTTTTTCCTTTTTTCTCCCATGCACCAGCAACCTTGAGTAACCCTGAGGCCACTTGATCTTAAGTAAACCCAAGCCTCAGTTCCTCAGTCAGCTTCCCTCTAATCCTGGTTCTGGCAACTTTCACTCCCTACACTTTAACTCTCTCTCTCTCACCTTAATCTTCCCCCAGGTATGCCAGGTACCCCAAGCACACACATACATACCGTACCATCCAAGTTAGGAACTTACCTATGTGTAGGTGGGTTGTATGTGTGCAAACTGGTGAGTGTGTGTGTGTATATATATATATAATTGTGGGCATGATATACAAATTAGTGATCTGTGTATGTGTACTGAGTGTGCAGGTATTAAAAATTGATTTTTGTCTAATTTTTAGTGTGTAGTGATTATGTGCTTGAACTGGTGATAGGTATGCATGTGCCTAGGCTGGTTTGGATGTGTATGTGCCTGAGCTGGTAGTGTGCATGTATATGTGTGTGTATGCACCTAACTGATTTGTGTGTTTGTATATGTGCAATTGTGTCACACCCTCCTGTCTAACAGCACAATATTGAGATCCTGAGAGTTGGCCTGACCCCACAGGGCAACACAGTTAGCTTTACTTATCACCTCATCACACTGGTGACTCATGTTCATTTTGGAGTTGACTATGACTCTAAGATCCCTTTCCGCAGTTGTGCTACTTAGAGTGGTACCTCCCAGGCTGTAGGAGTGTTGATGATTCTTCCTCCCCATGTGCAACACATGACACTTATCTTTGTTAAACTGCATCCTATTATGTTCGGCCCACTTCCCCAGCCTGTCCAAATAAGCCTGGATCTGCTCCCTGCCATCTAGTTTGTGTACCTCCTCCCATAGTGTGATGTTGTCAGCAAACTTGGACAGGGTGCTTTCTACTCCCTTGTCCAAGTCACTAATGAAGATATTGAATAGTACCGGTCCCAGGAACCTTGGGGTACTCCGTTGCCCACATTCCTCCAGGTAGAAACTGACCCATCCACCACATAAGCCAATTTTCTACCCACCAGACTGTGTAATAATCTACATTGCAACTGTTTAATTTATTTATAAGAACTGGATGTGACACTATGTCAAAGGCCTTTTTAAAATCTAAGTAAAAACATCTACATCTATTCTTTCATCCATGCGTTTTGTGCCCTGGTTGTAAAATGAAACCAGGTTAGTCAGGCAGGATCTGCCTGCTATGAACCCATGCTGACTGCCCCTTAGCATCATTTTACCCACTTGTCGCCCACAAATGTGATCCTTAACCATTTCTCAAAGGTCTTGCCAAGGATAGTTTCATAGTTTCTAGGGTCAGAAGGGACCTGAGCAGATCATCTAGTCTGACCCCCTGCCATGGCAGGAAAGAATACTGGGGTCAAATGACCGCAGCAAGATGTTCATCTAACCTCCTCTTAAAAACCCCCAGGGTTGGAGCCTGCACCACTTCTCTTGGAAGCTGGTTCCAGGCCCTAGCCGCCCTGACTGTGAAGTAGCGCCTCCTGATATCTAACCTAAACCTACCCTCTGCCAGCCTGTGACCGTTATTCCTGGTCACTCCTGGCAGTGCTCGGGGAAACAGTGACTCCCCCAATGCCTGCTGATCCCCCCTTACTAGTTTATAACAGGCCACAAGATCCCCCCTCAGCCTTCTCTTTTGGAGGCTGAACAGGTTCAGGTCCCGTAGCCTCTCCTCACAGGGCCTGCCCTGCTGTCCCCTGATCATACGAGTGGCCCTCCTCTGGACCCTCTCCATGCTGTCGACATCCCTCCCCCGACAGGGGTTTGGAGGCAGAGAAGAGGTCGGGACAGGTGTTGGAGGTGGTGGGGAGCCAGAGGTGAGACTAACCAGCCTGTAGTTACTCGGTTCCTCCTTCCTCCCCTTCTTGAAAATAGGGGCCACATTAGTCCTTTTCCAATCCTCCAGGACCTGTCCTGAGCACCATGAGTGCTCAAACAGTTGTGCCAGTGGCTCCACTATGACTCCAACTAATTCCCTAAGTACCCTAGGATTAAGATCATCAGGACCTGTTGACTTAAATACATTCAACCCTTCCAGGTGCCCCTTTACTAGGTCAGCACGAACACTTGGTGGGTTGGTATCTATAATGGACTTATCTAAGGTCCCAATGGGATGCGTATTTGTATTTGTGTCCAGGAACACGGATGCAAAGAAATCATTTAGAAGCTCCACTTTGGCCATCCTAACTGTTACCATTTCCCTAGTTCATCCTGAATGGGCCCTAATTTGTGCTGGTAATCAATCTGACTGATCGAGTCAAATTTCTTGTGTGAGGTCAAGTAAAATCTGGAAATAAAGATTCTGTTCCTCCCTTGTCAAGGATCTGTGGATATAACAGATTCATTTAGCATACACAGCCCCTAAAACATGATCCAATAATGGGGCCAGTAGAAAACCAACGAAGCCTAGAATACTGGACTAGGACTCAAGATTCTATTCCTGGCTCAGCCACTTGCCTAGGGTGACTTTGGGCCAGACACTTCATTGCTCTGTCTCAGTTTCCCGATCTGTAAAATGGAGATCATGATAGTAACCTCCTTTGTATAATTTTAGATCTAATAACGAGAACTGCTATACTTATAGTTCTATATATAGGATCTACTGATGAAAAGAGCTAGGTGGCATTATTGTAACCAGGCTTCCAGGTCATAGGTTCTAATTGTTAGCAATATTTCTCAGATAAATGGTGTTTATCTGGTGAACAAAGTAGGTCTTTCCCTTGATAATATAGGCCCAAAGCAATTAAGTTACAAGATCTTGAAGCAGGAATTCAGGGAAGCTCAAGACACCTATCAACATCCCCCTGCAAGTGCAATAATATTAATGTGATTGCTGTACAAGAGCTATCAATAAGTCACTTGCACACTGGTGTGGCGAAATGCCGGGCTAGCGGCTCCAGCACCGCTTAGGGGAGCCGCGGGCTTTGCGGAGTTGTGCGAGCGCGCGGCTTGTGGGGCGGAATTGAGGTAGTTCTTAGCCGCCCGAGGTT
>NW_017728915.1:5167638-5169269 GCF_001723895.1 Crocodylus porosus | reverse complement strand
TAAAAAAAAATACTGAAAAAACAAAAAGCCCTTACTCATCAGCTGCTGCAGCAGCCTTGGGGCTTTGGGGGGCTCATGGAAGAGCCCTCCATGCAGTGTGGGGCAGTAGGGGGCAGTGGGGATTACCCCCTGCCAGGCAGGAACCGGTGAGTGCAGGGTTTTTTCTGTTTTTTTCTTCCCCTTAAAGGGCCAGAGCTGGTGTAGGCGAGGCAGCAACAGGGGGGCTGAGACAGCAGGAGGGGGTTGGGGGACTCATGGCAGAGCCCCCCCACATGGCATGGGGCACTGAGGATTACCCCCTGCCTGGCAGCACCCAGTGAACTGGGGCTTTTTTCCCCCAAAGTGCCAGGAGCTGGGGTGCATGGGACAGCCATTGCCAGGGCCAGGAGAGCGGGCAGGGAATGGGCCTGTGTGATTCGGCAGCAGCTGAATCTCTGAATCAGATTTGGTCTAATCGATTCGGGACAGTGATTCAAATCACCGAATCAAATCACTGTCCCCCAAATCAGCCGAATCCGAATCTGAAGCGAATACTAGCTGCTTCACAAAGGCCTAATGTATACCTGTATCAAGACACTAGGAAACTGCACTGCTCTCAGGCTAACTCACTTTTAAATTCTCATTTTCTCTTTCATTCCTCCACTTTTTCACTGATAGAAGTAGGACATTTGCAAACTCCATTGAAACCAGTGTGTGGGGTTAGAAAATGCTAACCAACCATTTATAGATACAACCTGACAGGTTCAATACACTAAGATCCCTTTCTCTCAATGGAATTGAGACCCTATAATGAATTGTACCTCCAAGTTTTTTTCTGAGCACTGTGATGGCAGCCATGCTTCCATTTTAAATGGATGATAAGGTATTTTCCAATAGCTTGTTGGGGGAACTTCACCTTCACTTTGTATGCAGTGAGCACTGTTTCTACTTTTTCCAACACTACTTTTTGCCTCTTTTCTGGCAACAGTGTGAGTAAAAATATATCTTGATTTCTTCTGATTGATTTCTCATTGGCAAAGAAATCAGCAACAAGGAATTGGGTATATTCTGATTTTAATTTTGTTTACATTGTATAAATACATCAGAAGTCCTAGAACAGAAATTGTCAAAGAGCACACGGAGCACTCTTACCTTTAAGAAATTTCAACCCTACAGTAATACTCAGTCAATTCTGCCCCAAGAGCTTTCTCTATTCAAATACAAAGGCAGAGTTCAAAAGGTCTTCTGCTGCTCATACAGCTGCCTGTATGAGCAGTAGAAGACCTTGCAGACCATGGACTCTATACAGAATATTTCAGAGCAAAAATATAACAACCATTGCATATCTTCCCAAGACAGCCAGTGAGCCAGCAGACTATGGGCTAGCTCTTATTTCCTTTTACCTGCCCAAATGGCACATACTCAGCAGAATTACTGCCATTATCTGCCAGCAGTGCATACTTTGAGACTCTATTCCACATGCAGTGTGGACGCACAAGACTCTGTACAAGTATATGTCACAAGAATCCTTCCATGTTTTAGCGCATAAGTTCGTGAACTCATCCAGAAAGGAGGAGACCAAAGGACAGGGAATTATTTTGGCTGGCAGGCCACTTAATGAGTTTTGGTGAGCTGTTGAGGGCTGCATACAT
>NW_017728915.1:5165937-5167408 GCF_001723895.1 Crocodylus porosus | reverse complement strand
GCCCTGGTGAACAGACTTTCCCTGAGTCCCTGCTGCTGGCCCCTGATAAGGTTGTAGGCAGCCACAAGATCCCCCCTCAGTCTCTTGTGGACACTGAAGAGACTCAGGTCCCTCAGCCTCTCTTCACAGGGCTGGCCACGGAGGCCCCAACCATACGAGTGGCCTCCTCTGGACCCTCTCCAGGTTCTCCACGTCCTTCTTGAAGTGCAGCGCCCAGAACTGGACACAGGACTCCAACTGCAGCTTGACCAGCGCTGCATAGAGGGGGAGCGTCACAGAGCACTTAGGTGCCCTGCGCCTGAAAAGAGAAACGGCTCAAGAGAGACCCCTAACGGTGAGAAGGGGGAGGCGCAGCTTTCAGTCACCAGGGCAGCACAGGTGCTGGTTGCTGGGGCAACCAGTGAAACCTGCTGACAGGAAGGGGCAGGGCTTAGCCCTTCTTAAGCCCAGGCAGGAGGCCAGGAGGGCAGTTCCCCTCTGGCAGCCAAGGAGGGGGGAGCTTGGCCAGTGCGGAGAGAGGGGTGAAGATTGACTGCATGAGCATCCCCTGGTTTGCTGCCATGGGCTGGAGTATTTTTCCTAGTAGGGATTGAATGTTGTTTTGACTGGACGGTTTAGTTTTACATTATAGCCCAGGGGCTTTGTGCTTTGTGTTTACTGTCTGACCGGAGGACTGGGTGAGGCTATTAGGGGTTGGAGGAGGCCTCATAGAGACTCTACAGTACCGTGGGGTCCTGGTGCCAGAGAGGGCGCAGTATCTTGGGGGTGCATTGGCCCCAGCCCTGGAATAAGGGGGGCAGCGAGGAGCCCTGAGCGAGAGGGGGGCAGCAAGGAGCCCCGAGTGAGGTAAAAGAGAGGGCTGAATTACAGCAGGGCCCAGGTCAAGATCCTGGCAGTACCATCTGCGAGGCTTGGGCTATGGTGTAGGGGAGGAAAGGAGCCACAGATAGTGCCCCCTGGCACTGGGGCGTATAAAGTGGGCAGCCTCCCACTAATTACATCATTCAATCAATTAAGATCAAGGCATGGCAGGTGAGCAAGCAGGTGGCTGGCCCATAACAGGAGAACAGAGTCATCACTAGAATGACTCCAGCAGCAATACTCCTGTCACGGGAAGCAAGACCTCTCTGGACCTGTTAGTGATGCCCCTGTTGATGTATGACAGGGTGCGGTTGGCTCTGCCTGTTGCTTCATCGCATTGCCAACTCATATTCATCCTGGAGTCAATCATGACTCCAAAATCCCTCTCTGCCTCTGTGCTGCCGAGAGGGGCAGCCCCTAACCTATAATGCTGGTTCCCTCTCCCCAGGTGCAGCACTCTGCACTTGTCCTTGTTGAACCACATCCTGTTCAGGTCCACCCACTTCTCCAACCTATCCAGGTCTGCCTGGATGCAGTCCCTGCCTGCTGGTGTATTCATTTTACCCCACAGCTTGGTGTCATAAGCAAACTTGAATAGGATGCGCTCCAC
>NW_017728915.1:5157782-5165203 GCF_001723895.1 Crocodylus porosus | reverse complement strand
GGTCCAATGTTACCCCAAGACTTGTTCTTGCTACCTATATACTTGAAGAAGGACTTTTTGTTATCCTTAATCCCAGAAGCTAATCTAAGCTCCAGTGCTGCTTTAGCCTTCCTTGCCAAATCTCTACAAGCTCGGGTCAGGGAGGTATACTCATACTAAATCGTGTACAAAAAAATCAAATATCTACTATAACATATTTTAATTTTAAAAATAATTTTGTCTTAATTTATGTGTGTTTGTGTAGTGTATATAGAGGTGATTGCATAATAGTTCAAAATAAAGTCCTACTATTGTATATTCTGTGGGGGGAAGGGTGTGCGGGGTGTGGGGGAGTAAGCGCGTACATGTGTGGAGGGCTGCCCATGTGCTAGGTCCCAGGAACTGGCCAGGGATGGGGAGAGGGAGGGGGAGCAAGGGGCACAAGCAGCAGAACTCACCTGGGCAGTGGGGTGCAGGTACAGTCCATGCTTCCCTCCCCCATCCAGCTTGTGGCTGCCCCTGCAGTGCTCAGCATGGTACTGAGCCCCTCCTGCTCCTGTCTGGGGCAGCCTACATCATGCCCCAGTCTGTGCCCACCAATGGTTCTGGCTCTGCGTGCACAGCTTCCCAGTGGGGCTGCAGCTGCCTGGGTACTGCTTTACTACCCCTGCATCCAGCAGCTCCTCATATTCCTTCTACTCTATCCATTGCTGCAGTGCTCTGAGCATCAGGTAGCATGGGAAAGTGATGGCAGGTGTGACATGTGCTGGGCATTACACATCCAGCCAGGTGGAGGGCAAACTGCAGTTGGGTGGCTCCTGCCCCAGTACACAGAGCTTCAGCTCCCATCTGCCTTCCACACACTTAGCTGCCTGGCATGATGAGCAACCACCTGCAGGTGGCCAAGTGGGTGGAAGGCGGCCAGGAGTTGGAGCTGGAGCCCCATATACCGGATCAAGATCTGCTCGGCTGCAGCTTCTCCCCTGTCCGGTTGGGCAAGCAGTACCCAGGACGCATCCCCATGGCTGTTGTTGCTTCCCCACACAACCTGCTGTCCAGAGCAGCACAGCAGGGGCAGGAGGAGGAGGAGGAGGAGGAGAAGCTGCTGGAGGCAGGGGGAGCCAAGCAGTACCCAGGTGGCTGCAGCCACACAGGGAGCAGCCCTGCCATGAAGCTGTGGGCACTGGCTAGGGCCTTGGGCAAGTACAGGTGGGAGCATGGCATGGGCTTCCCTGGGCAGGGCTCAGCCCCATGTGGAGTGCTGGATCAGATCAATTGGCAGGCCAGAACAGCCTGTGGGTCATATTTTGCCAACCCCTGTTCTACGCCCTTCCTGCTAACCCAAAGGAGTTTTGAACAAAGATCTCCTGCTTCTTAGCACAGTGCGCTAATCACCAGGCTACAGGCCTTGCTCCAACCCTCAGAGACAGATATGGAGATGGAGACAGACACAGATGTGTGGTGAGGAAGGAAAGCAAAGCTAGAAGTTGTGTAACTACGTAGATGGCTGCTGCGGTGGATGGGCAGCCCCTGTGATTCTAGTCCTGGCCCTTATCTGTGGCTGGGAAACACTATGCTGGGAAATAGGAGAAATATAAGTTCAAACCTGCTCTAGATAAGAGGCTGTAAATCTGGGTCTCCTACTTTCTGAGTGAGCTCCTAGACCTCTTCCTTCAGCATCTAATACCCACTGCCCATGTATTTTTACCTAGCCACCATTTTGGGACTGATGGCACCATGTACATAAACCTTCCCAATCAGAGTGCAACCTACTGAGCATGCACAGTGGAGGAGGGTACTGCACATGGAATATTATTACTAACTAGGGCTGACAAGTGATTAAAAAATTAATCACAATTAATTGCGAGATTAAAAAAAAGTCACAATTAATTACAATTTAAATTGCACAGTTAAACAATAGTCAGCACCCTCCCCACCACTACCTAACAGCCCAGAGCCCATATGCCCTGCGGCTTCACCCTGCCACCACCACCAGGACACAGCCCTAGCCCCACACCCAACCCCAGCCTGCTCTGGACTCACCCCAGCCAGGGCGGACCAGCTGGAACCCGTACAAACAACCACAACCCTGGCCCACCCTGAGCTTGCTCCAAACTCATCTGCCCATGATGAGCAGTGGTAGTAGTCAGGAAGAAGCTACTGCTCAGCGTGGAGGAAAATCAGGCTCTCCCCCTCACCGTTGCTGGGCCCTTCTTGCTGCAGCCACCCAGAGCCCCTGTGACTCCTCTACACTGCCACCAATGTCTCACCGGGAGGCCTGGAGTCACTGGTGATGGCAGCAGACAAGAGGCACAGGGTAGCCTGGGTGTGGGCTCTGGGCAGCTGCAGCAGTATGGGCCTGGCAGCAGTGAGGGAAAGGTGCCACGTTCCCCCCGTGCCGAGTAGCAGCTTCTGCCTAGGCACTGCTCAGCATGGGGCAGGCCAGGGTTTGGGTTGTGCTCACAGGTTTCAGCTGGTCCGCAGTTGGTCTGCTCTGCTGGTCAAAACAATGTGTGGGATTAACACGATTATAAAAAAAATGAACTCGTTAATTTATTTTTGTTAATTTAAATGAACTCGTTAATTTATTAACTGCAATTAACTGACAGCCTTATTAGTAACTATGTGTAAGAGCCCAAAATGGCAGTTACATGGCTAGGAAACTGGGCATGTTAAATGAAAGATCCCTATGTATAACAGTGGCAGACAAGGTTCTTTGTAGTGGGGTGCGAAGCGGACCCTATTCAATTCAGATTTGGATTTGGCCTGAATCCGAATCTGAAGATTTGATGCTGATTTGGAGAATCAGTGATTTGGACACAGACAAAGCTTTAAAAGTTTTTTCTACATACCTTGAGGTACCAGGCACAGCTCGTCATTGCTGCGATGCTGGGGCGCAGGAAGCATCCCACAGGAGTGCGGGGGGCCCTCCATGTGCTTGGCGGTGAACCCGGAAGTGGACCAGAAGTACTTCCAGTCCACTTCGGGTCTGCCAGGGGGCACGCTGGAGGCCCCACTCCCCCGTGCTCCTGTGGAACGCTCCATGTGCCCCAGCATCACAGCGATCTCCAGCTGCCTGGTACCTAGAGGTACATAGAAAAAACATTTAAAGCTGTGTCTATGTCCAAATCTCTCCGATTCGATTCAGTTGCAATCACCACCTCACCAATCTTAAAAAGGCTTTCGCACAATGAGGACACTCCTCCAGAGAGATAGATCAGACATTTGAAAGAGCCACCTGGATACCATGTAAAGAATTGCTGCAGTACAGAAGAAAACCCCCCACGAATTGCACACCGCTGGTTATGACGTATCACCCTCCCTCAAACCCATATGGAAAATCCTCAAACAATTGCAACCCATACTAGAAAGAGATCCTATTCTTAAAGAGATCTTCCCAGAACCACCCATCCTAGCCTTCCAACAAGGACTGAACCTCACTAACCTCATCACCAGAAGCAGACTTCCTATGGCCCAAAGCACACTGAATGGATCCAGACCATGCCATGACAAGAAATGCAAAACCTATCAACACATCTCCACCGCCCCCACAATTACTACACCCCACGACATAGCCATCAACATTCCCAGATCTTACAGCTGCACCTCCAGAAATGTAATATATCTCATCCAATGCACCAAATGCCCTGATGGAAAAAAAATATGTAGGAGAGACCAAATAACAAATGCACACGGGTATTCTTGTCTTTGATAGATTTCTAAATGACCTGTGGGGGCACATTTCGCACAAGAAAACCACTCTCTCTCCAGTCTCTCAGTTCTAATCTTCAAAGGAAACTTACAAAACACTTCTCAGAGACGCACCTAGGAACTTCACCTCATCAACCCCCTGGAAACTAAAAACCATGGACTAAATATGGACATTGGATTTATAACACATTACAACCTGCCTGACATCTAAGTCCACAGGTACCTCTCCACTATTTAACTGCTATATTCATCCTCCTCTTCCCACAAAGCCAGCCTGTCTCTCACCCACTGACTCCTCAATTTACATCTTCACTGATTGCCTATCTTGTATGCATACCAGCCCAGCCTCTGGCTTCTTTACTTTTCATCCCATCCAGAAAGAGCACACACCAACTGCAGAAACGTCCTCAGCCTGACAAAGGGTTTTTAAACCTGAAAGCTTGCTTAAAATTTTTTTCCAACTATTTAAATTGGTCTAATAAAAGATATCAGATTCACCCAAAGAACCTTGTCTGCCTATGTCCTGAGACCAACACGACTACAACCTACACCCCCATACGTATAACAGCACCGCTTAGTGACACTTGCCTTATCACAAAAGAAAGTTCCCTCTAAGACTGCCCTGATTATAGACTGTCCTAAGGAAAACTACTGCCGTTTTTGCTCACTGGTTTGTGTCAGTGCTTGAATGAGTTAAACTCTCAGTGTCCATCTCAGGACTCCGTACACAACAGCTGATAACAGTGCAGTTTGCAGGTAATGAGAAAAGGCAGTAAATTCTGAAACAACTGAACCTTTTGAGTGTGTTACAGCAAAAACACTTAATGCTTGGTTAGAGGGGAGCAGTGGGCAAGGGACCCATAGAGAGCTGGAGCAGTCCAAAGCTGTCTGATTTAATTTAGTGAACACAAGGTTTCTCAAACACTTTGGGAAGGGGAAGGCACAAAGATTACTTTGTAGCAGAACTACTGCTTATTAGGTGGCTTATTATTATTTACGTATTTTTATACCACAAACGTTGGAGTCCCAGTCAGGAGCCTATTATACCAGTTATATGAAAACAGAAAAGAACCCCACAGTCCCTCAAAAGCCTGCAGCTGAAGTATAAGAGAAGAGACAGAAGGATGCAGACAGATGGCCAGGAGACAGCGAGAGTATATTGGTCAGCATGATGGGCAGTGATCTCAGTGCACCAGTGGCCTAAATATTATCAAATGTTCTGCAGGCTTCACAGCAAAGAGGAGTTTTCAGGTTGGACTGCAAAGAGAATTATTAAAAAAAAAAGCTTTGTGAATGCTTACAGGGAGCTTCTCTGAAGCATGAGTGACAATATGGCATAAGCACAAAGGTTGTCCTTTAAGTATTTGGAGGCAATCGAGGTTGTCATCATGATAGTCATGAGGCTGACACTTGCCTCTAAATACTGAATGAGATGTAATAGAGAGGTAGAAGGGGGGCTACAAAGGGTGAAAGTCAAGACAAGTAGCTTTTGTCTGATATGATACGGGGGGGCAGTGGAGGGATGTGAAAAGTGACATCCTCAAAGCAATGGCACAGAGAAAAGATCTTTGCAGCAACACTCTGAACAGATACGCACAAGGAAAAACTGAATTTGTCAAGGTAAGAAAAAAAAAAACCTAGTGCAGTAACTAAGATGTGAGATGCTAAGAGCCTGGATAAGAATTTCAGCTATAGAAGGATAGGAAAGGCGGTAGCTTAGAAGAGTGCAGAAAAAAATCTGCAAAACTTAGACATAGCCTAGGTGTGAGGACTAAATGGACGTTCAGGTCAAAGGGAATGAATATGGCTGATTGGCAAGAGAGTCACAGGTTTCTCAGATAAGAAAAAAGGAGGTAGTGGGGTCACTTTAAAGGGGAAGATAAAAAGATCTCTTTTAGCCATTTTGAGCATGTGCTGCTTACTCAAAAGCTCAAGCTTCTCTCCATAAGGACATCTCAGACAGGCCAAAATTTTAGTGTGAACAGAAATGACAGGTACACAGTACGCGACTAGGTGTCTGGGTTATAATCAGCTGTTATGGTGGATGTTAGCAATTTGAAGACATTTGTTTGGTGGACAGAACACAGGAGAAATGTATAGAGAAGGCACAAATGTTTATGTGGCCAATTACCAGTTCTGTTTTCAAAAGCAGCATGACCTATCGTCCCTTCCTAATTTAAGTGTTATAATGCCAAATTAATATATAGGTAACAGTTCTGCACCTAAGCTAGCATTCTCAGATTCTGTCAGCCAATGCTCAGCTGAAAGGACCTCTACATTTACTTCCAATTACAGATTGGTGGTGACTGGGCATCCAACCAAAACCAGAAGACATGCCCACTTTAATCAGGATGAGGTCACAGTGCTAATCAGCACAGTCAATGGAAAAGGTGATATCAGAATGGTATCTCTGCTGATGAAGGGGCTGCCTATGAGGACAGATGGGAATGGCAGTTCTGGATGGGATGAATGGTATGAGAAGGGAGTGGTAAAGAAAACACTAACAAGGAGGCATGATACATCACAGGATAATGCCAAGAAATAACATGGCAGACAAAACACAACCAAAAGAGCCTACAGCTCTGGCTAGAATGGGGTCAACTGGAACAGTCCCACTCTGAGGGGACAGTGGTGCTCAAAAGCATCTTTGCAGAGGCTATCCAGGGGTTAGTGGGACTGGAAACTCTCTTATGAGCTAACAGGTGAGGTTTCAGAAACTGCAATGAAATTTTTGCCCTGAAATTTAAGAGTTCCTACAGCCTGACAGCTCTACGCCATTAGAGATGTCACCTCATGCAGAGACAACACATCCTTCCACCAGTCTCCTCCAAGCTTCAGCTGGGACTCCTACATGGGCTGATGTATACATTCAGTGCAGCAGTTTGGCTTCTCTAACTTGGAGTAGCCCAGTAGTTGATGCCCTGAAATCATACCCAGACTGTCCCTCCTTACATAAGGGTGAGATTTCTGACAGTCTCTTATTCCTTCTTAATCATCAGATGAGGGCAGCCCCTCATGCCAGTATCAGTCAGAAGAAGGGACCATTCCAGAGACATATGCTTCCTTCCCAAGAGGTCCCAGTCAAGTAGAAACCAAGGGAGCAGATGAGATCGCAGAGAGAATAAGAGGAGAAAGGGACTAAAAACAGAACCCTGAGGGACAACGAGAGGAGAGTGAAGAGCCTTTAAAGGATCCCATGGAACAGCATTCCCAATAGGAGCTGAACATAGGAGTGCAAACTCATGAAAGAAAGGGAATGGAGCAGAAGACCATTAGTGACCTTGTACTCTCAGAAAAGGTAGAAGAGACAATGAAGGAGAAGGAGTCTAGAAAAGAGGAAACAACAAGAAGGTTCCATTATTCTTGAGACAAAGGAAGTTGAGCTGGCAGTTGGAGAGGAAAGTGAGATAAAAAGTGTAGAGTCAAATGAAAAGATGACTGTCCACTTCAACCTGCCTGTCCAACATGTCCTGTATTACATAGCCACACACTGTTAGAGTGGATGTAATTACAGGTATCTCAATTCAGGAGTCATCTGGTGACTACTCTGTACAATCAATGTAAGAGATACTTTAAAAATCATGTCTTGGTAGAAGGCAAAAACCACTCCATGCAAAAACATACCAAAACCAATTTGGGGAAGTGTGGCAGGACGGCCCCTAGGGGTGCTGTGACCTCCCCTAGTGTCCTTGCCTACCGTGCCAAGTCTGGGTCTTTAACACATCCTCCGT
>NW_017728915.1:5125650-5156542 GCF_001723895.1 Crocodylus porosus | reverse complement strand
GCCTCAGCCTTCCCTTCCTTATGAAGGCCAAGCCTCGCCCCCTGGTTGTCAGCTGATCTAATCAGTTCCCAACAGCTAATACCTGCTGCCTTCCTAAGTGGCAGCTAAGCCATTCCCTATCTTCAATAGCAGGCACCCTAGTGCCCTGCTACAGGAAGGAAAAGCATTATGACAAAACATGCTCTGTCGGTTGCCAAATAGAAAAGCTGGGTACTTTCAACCACCAAACCAACACCATGTTTGACTTGTTAATTTCTAGATTGTACAGTCATCAATTTTGGCTTAATTTGTTATTTAACTCCATCACCACAACTGGATGTCATTTTACTTACTCATCACTCTAAAATAATAACTTCATTTGATTCTTAACACTGATTCCGAAGTTCAAACCTGCACTACCCCCAGCTCTGGTCTATTCAACAGCTTAAAGTAGATCATGGAACTTAGTAACATCTCTGTTAATGTAACTGATGCAATCACACCATCTTTTACTCATCTCTACAAGCTAAATATCCCCAGATTTGTCATCCTCTCTTCATGTATGGTCTCTTCCATTCCATTTATAATCTGCGGTCCTATATGCTGTACACGTCATACTATGTCTCTTTTCAAATAAGATGCTTTAAACAGGATTCTAAATGTGCCTGGACCAGTATTTATACAGTAGCAGCACAACAATTTGGGATATAGGCAATATACTGCTCCGATACAAGCCTCCTTTATTGCTGTTTCTGACTGGACCAAGAAGACAAATGTATAACAATAAAATACCTACCAGACAGCCTTTTCCTCTTCCATGTTAACTAGTTCAATGCCTAGCATAGAGATTACTTAGCTTTTAGGACTAGAGAACTGATATGTGGCATGTCTTCACTCCTGCAACCCAGGGCAAATGCAGACTGTGACATACAGGAATGTTTGGAACGTGCATATGAGAATCTGAAGATGCTTTTTATTGAATCTATTAACAGTAATACATGCATAGCCTTACTTTATGTTCACAATATAGTTGATGCTTACCAGCATGGTAGCACTCTCCTACACTTGTGGTTGAAGTAATTTTATTTCAGAATGCCTTTGGACAAATATAAGAAGGACCTTCCAAGGGCTGCCTGTAAACTGCACCCCAGCCCAGTATCTCCGAAGTGATGAGCAACTGCTCCACCAGCCTCAATATATCCCATCCTTCAGGCTTATAAGGGGGAACAACTGTGATAGCATAAAGTAGCTCTATGTTTCTCCAGCACTGAAAGAGTCTTCTCTTATCACATGACAATGCCTCTCTACGTTGGCAGCCTCTCTCATCATTATGGTGCCCAACAAAGGTTGGAGAAGGCAGCAGAATTGGCCCTTCAATTCTGTATTCTGCCCCCACATTAATTCAAATTGTGAAGATTATTCTTTAAACCAGATACAGCTTAATTTTCACTATTCTTTTTCTTTTCGTGTTATCTGTAAAATTAATGATCTTGTGAATCAACATTTATCTCATGAGATATATGAACTACCACAGCACTTGCTGTTGCTAAGAATAGGAATTACCTAGTCAAGTGCAATATGCTACTAGCTGCTGCTGTGCTGCCTGCTCTATCTTTGGATGAAAATGCCAGGTTCCAGTTATACAACCAAGCTGAACCCACTTTGCAACATTGATAGGTTCCAGAGTCTCACTGTCAACAGTGATCTGGTGTTCCCTGCTTTGGGACAAGTTTCTCAAGATGATCCCAACTAATTTTCAAAAGGAGGAGCTACAACACTCAGTACATCACAGAATGAGGCTATTTATTAATTTCCCTAGTGTACTATGTATAGCAAAACTTAGGATGTTCCAGCACCAGAAAGTTACCTATCCAATGCTCAAGTAGGTTTCAGATGACACAATGACTGCTAAGGTACAAATGGCCAACTCTTACCTTGAACATAGTTAAAAAATGAGTTCTTCCACCTTCTAAATCCTCCAGACACTGAGCACTTCCAAAGTGCCCTTAAAACAACCAGAAGTATCGGAGCTCACTAGCTGGGGCAGTCCTTCCCATGTAGCTGCCTTTCTGTACAATCCTCATTCAAATATTTCTCCAGGAGAGACTCTTTCTTTTAGAATGAGCAATGACACAGAAAACACTACACTGGTACCCATGACAATTCTTTGCATGTGGATACAAATGGGCCTCATAAGATTGCCACTGCATGGCAGAAGTTGATGCAAATGGATTATCCCGAAGTGCTCAACTGGCCTGATTTGAATGGTTGCCCAGTTGTGAATGCCACTCATTGAGGGACAGGAAATCTCCAAGGTAAATTAGTTTGCAGAAACTCCTCCCTTCACAGAACCTTACACTTCACCATATAAATGTGGTAACACCTAAGAAACAGTGGGTAGATTATGGTTATTGCTGAGGACAAGGAACCATGATCCTGGCTTCTAGTCTTGGCTCTGGTACGACTCTGGACAAAATCTCTTACCTTCTCAGGGCCTCCATATGTCCATCTGTAAAACGAGATGGAAATACTCACTACATAGGAGCCCGGGGAGAGTAAAAACTATCTAAAACCAGAGATGTTGTGAGAATGCAAATGATCTAAGAATAATCGCTATAATCCATCTTACCTAATAGTCAGGTTCACAGACTTGGGTGATCCATTTATGTTGAACCTAAACTCCTCCACGAACTCTCCTAAGATGGTGGAACTGAATGAGATTTGGATGGTTTGAAGCCCACCTGGCAGAATAATGCCTTCCTTGGGATCAAAGGTGAAACAAGAGCCAAGAGCAGTAGATGCAGGGATCAAGTTAAACAGGGCATCAATGGCTCCTTTGTTAGACAGAATTGCCTGCAACAGGAAAAAGGATAGAAAGAAAACATACGAGAAACCTTCCTTTCTCACATATTGAATTGATTTGTTTTCTAATTAAATGATTAACATCTGTAAAGTGTGTGTAGGGGTGGGGGAGGAGTGACTTGACACTGCCAGTTGGAAGCCAAGGAAAATACAATGGGTCAAATGCTGCACTCCCTTACACTCATGTAAATCTGCAGTAATTCCAAATAAATAAAAAGGGTTACTCTGGATTTACACCAATGACTTTGAAAAGAGAAAACAATCCTCTATGCTGAACATGCAGTGCAAGACAGACACTCAGCAAGACCCTTCTGGGTTAGCTCCATTGCCAAAGAGTAGCCAGGAACAATCCCACCACTACCGATGAATCATTCTATGAACATGTTGCTCGTGATGGGCACTCATCCTGCAGGGTGCTGAATGAATTTGATTCCTATTCCAACACTAAGCTGAAGGCACTGGCTCTGTGGTAATAATCACATTAACAATATACATTTCTTGTTTAGAGCTGGGAACATAAACCACTGCAAACAGAAATGTTATAACTTTGTGTTTTATAGATAGGTAGATTAGACAAAAACAGATATCAATTTAAATGCAGGCAATATAATAGCAAAATTCCCCAGTTTCATGTGCAAATGATGTGACAAAACATATTATACAGATACCCAATCACACCCTTCCCAGGGAGTATCCTTATATTTATTACTTGGTTGCTTATCCTACCCTTGAAAAGTGCTTTGGGGTAATCAGATGATAGGTGGAATGATACTGAAGTGCAATTTTTATTAACCCACTTCTCGTTTCATTGACCACCATTCTTTGCATGTAACAAGGTCACCTGCTGTTTATTGCACTTTAAAATATCATTCTTACTATTTCCAGAGGCATCCACAATACCGATTCAATGCAGGGCCTTTTCTTTTTTATTTAATTTGCTGGTTATCTTATCTTGACTGAACTCTATATGCCAGCTGAGAAACACGGTGCGTGCTACCCCTCAACCTCCCATTCAAACAACTGTCATCTCGCAAAGATTCAGAAGCATAGTCTATGAATTTTATAATTACTCAAAAACAAATGTGATTTGGGATTAGATTCTGGAAGTTCCTAAGCACCCACAAAGCCCACTGGCTGGAACAAGAGCCAGAACAGGCTCAACTTCTCTCAAGATCAGACCCTTTATGCTGGTCAAAATGTCACCACTTTTTCCAGCAAATGTTGGCAGTGTGTCACTGACAAATTTTGCCCAAAGCAAAGTTGTAAATTTCCTGACTGCTCCAGGGCAAAATCCTGCCACTTCCATAGACACATTTAATCTATTTTAGGGTCTGGGCTTTTGTTTTTCTCTTTACTTTTACTTTTTGTCCTTGCAGAATCTGGCAAAGGAATTGCATCAGAAGCAAAAAAATGTGATTTGTTTTTAAATGTGGCTGCTGCATGTAGTTCACACTGCCCTATTCCTCAATAGAGGAAATAAAAGTAAGCATAAAACTACATGGGCCTCTCACACACCTTGCTTCTCAGTCACACTAGATACCTAACAGAGGCTGCACCATGATAAATTTTACTCACTGCATAGCTGCCAAGAAACGCATTTGACTAAGGGCAACATCCAGTTATTCAAATTTTCTCAAGTACAGAAAATAATAAATGGATAGAGAAAGAAACAATAAGGCATTGGCATTAAAAATTCATAAACAGCAAAATATTTTTGTAAGAAAACACCTTTACATGTCCTTCCCTGCCATACCCATGCTTTCAAAAATGTCCAGTATGATGCATTGCCTCATTTAATACCTCTTTAGGTTGCTGTGTTTTCCATTTGTGCTAATATTTGATGCTTTTGTAGGGGGGAAATGATCAGGACATTCCTTTGCAGAAACTCTCTGTTTCTTAACGATTCTTAAAGTCCTTGCTGCAAACTGTGTGAAGGCTGGGGAGTGAGATGTATTTGGAATCATTTACAAAGAACAATTTTGAAATAACAGAGGAAATGGTATTCCCTTAATCTTAGGAATTACAGGATATATTGAACAAGAGGGTTGTTTGCAGCAAACTTCTGGGAATCTGAATTCAAATGCAGCAACCTTGTTGCAGCTATGGTGTCTTCTTAATAATCACAGCACAGCGGGACATGAACCAAGTCAAGAGCTGTCCTTTACATGCAGAGTAGTGGCTGCGTATTAGGGCTGTGTGAAATTTTGCTGGCTGTTTCGTTTTGACACTGTTTTGACTCATTTTAAGGTCAAAACAGCAAAATTGAAACAAAAAAAAGGGCTGCAAAACAGCCTTGAAACAAAACAAGGCTAGTTGAAACATTTTGACCATAGCACTGGAAAAAGGAACTCAGCCCAGCTGGGCTGACTTCCCATCCTCCCCAGCGCTAGATCGCGCTGGGGGTGGGAAGTCAGCCCAGCTGGGTTGACTGTCCGTCCTCCACACTAGATCACACTGGGGCTGGGCTGACTCCCTGCCCCAGCGCAATCTAGCACAGGGGATGGGGAGTCAACCCAGCTGGCTGACTCCTCATCCTCAGTGGAATGTCGAAACAGCCTTTCTGTTTTGACAGAATGGAACAGCTGTTTCGAATTGAAATGAAATTCGAAAAGGAATGCTGTTCCGTTGAACCATCAAAACTCAAGGCAAAACGAAATAGTGCCGCTTTGCACAGCCCTACTGTGTATGTATACTGTTTTAATGTTAAAAGTGCATCTTATTCCACTCAAAATATCTGATCTAGAAACCTTATAAGAAGGATGTGGCAAGAAAAAGTGCCTTCCTAGAAGCAAGCTGCAATCACCACTTCACAAGGGAATACATACCTTCCGAAGACATGATTTTCAGAGCCATTCAGAAAGCCCCGAGTGTGCTCATTTGGAGCTTATACCGAAGACACCAGGTGCACCAGCTTGAGTAACCTGAAGCTGTGGAGTGCAAGAAGCTCCCTGATCTGCAGAGTTACTTTCCCTTGACTGCAAGGCTGTTCAGTAAGGAGTTAGGATATCTGTTGTACGTACGTCATGAGCCAAGTACTCACCTCATAACTGTGTGTTGACCCAATGAAGATCTTCCCAATATCTAGCTGGTCAAAACTGAAGATGAGCTTGGGACCCATTCCTTCCCCTCTGATACGCAGGGGGAGTCGGGTCTCACGGCCTGTGAAGAAGATCACATTTTCAGTAACAAGACCCAAGGGCAAGAACTGTCAGGTTGAAATGACCCATCCAGTTCAGGATCTTGTCTCTGACAAGGGCCAGAACCAGCTGCTTTGGGAAAGTATGGGAACCTCCAGAAGGTACAGGTGGGATAATTTGTCCTCATGTTGGTCTCATGCTGGTCTTTTATGTTTAGAGGTTGGTTGAAGCCCTGAAAATTACAACCTAGAATTACTTAAGAACCATGAAGCATTGGCCATTTCTTTAGGGTGTAATATGTACCAAAATAATTTTGGCTATGTAAGTCAGATCGTCCAAGAAACTCAGGGGCAGAATCTCAAGTGTTGAGCTCCTATTTAGACTCCTAAATGAGAACCTAATCTTCAGAGGTGTGCAGCACTCAGTTATGGCCATTGTGAATGTAAATGGTTAGAACTTAGCGTTCAGTGCACTGAGCCTTGGCAAAGTCTTTCCTTGATTACAGGTGGTATGCTTTTAAGTACAAAAGACCCATGGACAAATCCAGGATTTACTACAAAGGGGCACGGCATGCTGCCCCTTCAACAATGGAGGGAAGGGAGCAAGGGATGGCTGGAGCAACTCCTGCCCTCCTCCAGCTGGGGGCTCCAGGGAATAGCTATATGGGGAGCCAGACTCAGCTGGGTACAGTGGCACTAGCACATAACTTTCTTCTTCTAGCCCCTACTCCCACCCTGCCCTCCTCCCTCCCTTCCTCCCCGCCTCTGTATCCCACACTGGCTGTGAGCAGGCTCTGGAAGGAGGAACCTGAATGATGCTGCTGATGTTCCCTGCTAAACCTAGCACCCTGGACAGCTGCAGGTGTGGCTCTGGGGCTCCCCCTGCATTTGAATCAGCCGGGGACAGTAGTGGTAGGGGCAGAAGGGAGTGTATCCATATTGGCACAACCCCTGTGGATCCATCTCTGAAGAGACCAGATTGGACATATACCACTAATGTCCCCTCACCACATAAATATAAGCTATCTATCCTGCATTTGTGCTTATAGTTTATAAGTTGCTAATTTTCCCATATTGGCCTGTTAAAGAGCTCAGAACAGAGCCTTTGTGTTTATAGGCTATTTTAAACCACTGGAGTAGCACAAAGCATGTGAATCACAGCCTAAGATAAGTCCTTGCAGTACAAGTGACATTGTAAAGCTCCAGGAAAAAACATCTTTCTATTTTTTAACAAGTTACTTTTGTTTCAAGCTCACAATTTATTAAAAATCTGGTATTAAAGGAAATAACATTTTAGATTCTTCTTTAACCCTCTTGTGTGATAATTTAAGACCATCCTGAATTACTTATTATTGAAAGAAAGGACTGTGATAGCAGAGGTTGACTGTATATATGACTATAAAATCTGCCCTGTGACAGCCTTAGATCTTTCAAATGATAAGCTGTTTTTTTATGGTCTCAAAGCCTTGAGAGGTGACTATTTGATTACCTCCCAGCTAGGAAATATGAGTTGTAAAGCCTTTGTTTTATACATTAAATATAAAGATATAATGTTGAAATAGATATAGCAAAAGTCCAACTGCCCACTCACAAAGAAGAGACTTATATTTCACAGGCCTGATATTAATTATAGGGCTGAGTATCTATATTTCATGGATACTGCAGAGCTGGCTATATCAGGAACTTAATGTTGGACGTTGTCAGAAGATATCTCCATATTGCATCAGTAACAGTATAAACTTCATAAAAGAAAGTTGAGGCTCCACTGAAGCTCATGGAAGCTCTGTCACAGATTTCAGTATGTCCAGCATTCAAGTTTTAGCAGGTTGTGGAAGGTTAGCTGTATCAAGGGTACAGATGGGAGATGAATGCCTTGAAGGGCACTGCAGTAAAATACATTCATACCATTTTTCCCCTTCAGATGCACTTTCCAGTTCTCTCTTGAAGTCCCAAGAAGACCTTCCTTTTATTCTTTTATTCTCTCCATCTCAGAAGTTTCCTGAAGCCCCAGGAAATTATTTATTTTATTCCTTCTATTTTGAAACTCACATAAAGCTGGCCTTCCCCCTCAGATGAGAAAGATAGTCATGTTCAGAATCTCTAGGCACTGCCTCTCATCATGTCTACCTCCAGTGGGACATGGGAAGAGAACAACGAAAGACCCATTCTTCCTCTTTCCAAGGAGCTGAGAGTTTTCAGGAGCTCCAATGTTCTAGCCTCCAATGATGAAATCAGAAACCTGAACCTGGATACTGTCCTTAACAGTGAACTGTACTATGGCTATTGGGACTAGTTAGGTATGTTGTGTAGACATGCAATGTGATAAATGTAATATTTATGGTAGCCTTACATAAAAAATTCTGAACCAGAGTACTGCATTACCCTGGGGTGCCTTGAGATCCTGTCAAGGATGCCATGGGGTGCCACACCATCCTAGCACTATTAAGCACAATGTTAGCAAACATAAGTCACAAGATAAACTTGAGATTTCAAATAGGAATCCATACTGTCAAAAACTTTCTGCCCTGCTGTGGTCTTTCTGAGTTCTATGCACCAGAAGAATTGCTCTATAATTTTTCTATAGTCAAAAGCAAGTGAAAACTAAGAGATGGTATTTTCTGACACATGCCTTGAGTCTATCAAGGGGTTCCTTGACTCTAAAAAGGTTGAGAGCCACTGTCACGTCCTTGCTTTTACATGCTTAAACTTCATAATAAATAATGTGATACACAAAGATCTCATGGTCACTTAATAACTTTCACTGTTTTTTTAAAATAAAGGTTTATAGAATCTGTTGTGGTTTGTGGTGTCCCTACCCCACTTTTTTTAACTACTGTGGCCACAAATAAAAGTCCACTTTACAATTTAAGAAAATAGGTTAGACAAGTCATGGGATCATGAAGTTAAAAAAGTGAGTATTATTAGACTTGGGAATCTATAAAAGCTTTTTCTTCTCTAGAACTAAGGATTTAGAGTCCAAATCTATAAGGGCTCCTATGGTAGTGCTTTACAACAGAAATTGGTCATAACCCTAATATAGAGAGGTTACTGCATTTTGTTAATACCTGCCTCCCTAGGTACAGAATTCTGAAACGTGCTGTGTGGAGCTGCTGGGAAAGTAAGCAAAACAGTTTCCATGTTTATCCAGAAAAATCTAAAAAAGAATGTGGATTATAGTGTTTCCAGCCTTTTCATGTTTGCTTACTACAAACATTGATGAAGCTTTACTTGTATGAATATCTAGATTATTCTTAGTTCAAATATTTGCTGGAAGCCAACTTCAAGTCATCTACCTACTAGTCTGTAAAATTTACAAGTTAAACTCTTTGTTTATAAGTTCAGTAAGTCAACAGATCCAGAGACATTAATTAGTAATTAACTAAGGCACCTGCAACTATTGGCCTCCTGCACTCATTCATGTGGATGCAGGAATCAGGGCTGAGTGTAGCAAGAGATGCAATTACTCATAGCAAGCAAATGGCAAGCAACTGTGAATTATGCACTGAAGAAATTTATGGATATATATAATACAAAGAGCAGGAAAAAGAAACTATTGTTATTGTGGATTTTTTCAGGTAAACAGTTGTGCCACAAAAAAGATTAAGTTAGTTGCTTGAGGTCACACAGGGAGTCTGCAAAGATCTGCTGGATTCCACCCTGCAGCCTTACCCACAAGACTTCTCCTTTTGTTAACTACAAACTATTTATCCAGATGTAGATCTGTGAGTATTCTGGTTAGTCTATCTAAAAGGATTCTTCTTGTATATAACTGGTAGGGCTGTGCAAAGCTTCAGTAGCCAATTCATTAGGAGGAGATTTGGCTCAATTTAGTGGCTGAATCTCCAAATCAGAAATCTAACTGGGAGACCCATTAAAAGGTCCAAATCAAATCAGCAGCGTCTGAATCAATTCAGAGAGATTCGGAAGGCTTGCGGCAAACAGAAACTGAGAAGAGGGATGGGAATGGGGTGATCTTCCATATGTGGAAAGGGCTGGGGGTGGGGGGGAACTGCTCTGATATTGACATCTGTAGCTGGCCAGTGACTGTGATCTTTCTCTGAGTTGTCTTCCAATCACAGTGCTCTGGGGTAGGGACAAGAAAACAACGTATAAAGTGGTGTGTGAAGTGATCTGTGCCTTTTGTGAGCTGTTGGAGAAGTGGTGTCTGAAAGTCTTAGTCTCTTGCTAGGTAGTCTCTCTTCATGTAAATTGTATTCAATCCTTTTCTACTTATCCTTGCCTACAATCCCTATTGTTATCTTTATCCATTGCTTTCAACTTCTTTTTCCCCCAAATCATCTTATTTGTTCTTGTTAATCTGTCTTCTTTCCCACCCACAAAAAGAAATCTGTATTTTCCCTGACAGTGTTATCACAGCACAATAAAGCACAACAAGTATTACATACACACACATTTTGCAGCACACCAAACATTATGAAATGTGCTGGAAAGGCAGGTACCAGGTCTTCCGGCAAGAGAGGGAGAGGAGGCAGAGGGAGAGCTGGAAGTTCCCCCCACCCCAAACACAGATGCACCCTTTTTCCTGGCAGCAATGAGTATTCTGGGGCTAGTGGGAAGCAAGGAAGTGGTAGCACTGCCCGTCCCTGCACCACCCAAAAAGAAGTCCCTGCATTCCCAAGACGAGTGAGGTCACCCAAAGCATTGGGCAGATGCTTGCTCCAAATAGCCGGCCCTTCTCCTTTGTTGAGCATCCAGGGTTCAGGCAGTTCATGGCACTTGTGGCCCCATTGTACCAAGTGCCTGCACAAACCACCTTTAGCAGGATGGTGGTGCCTTCCCTGTATGAGGCAGGCAGGGAACACTTGAGGGAGAAGCTGCGGAAGACAGGTCCACAGACAGCCTTGCACTTCACCTCAGACATCTGGAGTAGCCAGGATGGAGATCGTGCCTACCTCTCCCTCACAGGGCACTGGTTAGATCAGTCAGGGCATCGGTGGGCTCTCCTTTAAGTGAAGGCAATGGATGAGTCCCACATGGCAAGGGAGATCATGATGGCCATGAACCTCATGGTGCAGGGGTGTCTCATTGGGCAGGATAAGCTCAGCCACAGGTTCATGGTCACTGACAACAAGGTCAATATGGTGAAGGTGGTGCTGGCATCAGCTGTGTGGCACACAAGTTCCATCTCATAGTCAGGGATGCCTTGGAAGGGGACAGGGCTCCCAGTTATGGTGCCGTCACTACCAGCCAGCTCATTTTGAAATGCAGAAAGGCTGTGGGCTACTTCCACCAGACCATGAAGGGGGGCAAGATGCTGCAGGACAACCAGGCAGAGCTGAGCATCCTGTAGCACAAAATCATGCAGGATGTGGAGATTTGGTGGAACTCCACATACCTGATGCTGGAAAGGCTGGTTGAGCAACAGAAGGCCGTCCATGAGATGGCTTTTCCTGGGGAGACTGGGTTCAGTGGTCGCCTTAATAAAACAGGGTGGGATACTGTGACAGGAGTATCTCTACTGGAGCCCTTCTATTGGTGACTCCACCCTTCTGTTATGGGTCAACCGCCTGCTTACTCACCTGCCATACCTTGATCTTAATTGATTAATTGACTGATGTAATTAGCAGGAGGCTTCCCACTGTATGTGCCCCAGTGCCAGGGGGTGCTATCTGCAGCTCCTTTTCCACCCCTACACCACACAGATGGTACTGATGTAGTTTTTGACCTGGGCTCCGTTGTGACTTGGCCCTCTCCTTTACCTCCTTGGGGCTTCTCGCTGCCCCACCCCCCTTGCTCTGGGCCTTCTCACTGCCCCCTTGTTCTGGCGCTGGGGCCAATGCACCCCAAATGCTGTACCCTCTCTAGCATCAGGGTCCCCATGCTACTGTGGAGTCCCTATGAGGCCTCCTCCAACCCCTAATAGCCTCACCTGGTCCTCCAGTCAAAACAGCAAACACAAAAACACAAAGCCCCCGGGCTATAACATAAAAACTAAACCATCCAGCCAAACAACATTCAATCCCTCCTGAGAAATACTCCAACCCATAGCAGCGATCAGGGGATGCTCATGAAGTCGGGCTTCTTCCCTCTGTCTGCACTGGCCAAGCTCCCCACCCTTGGCCACCAGAGGGGAACTGCCCTCCTAGCCTCACGCCTGGGGCTTAAGAAGGGCTAAGCCCTGCCCCTTCCTGTCAGCTGGCTCCACCGGTTGCCCTAGCAACCAGCACCTGTGATTCTGGCTGCCCTGGTGATTGGCAGCTGAGCCTCCCCCTTCTTGCCACTAAGGGGTCTCTCCTGAGCTGTTTTCTGCTCTCAGGTGCAGGGCACCTGAGTGCTCTGCAACAGGTACTATCTTGCAGATTTTGGTGGTTCTCAAGCCATTCCTTGAGGCCACAGGGGGGCTCAATGCTGGCGATATCCTCCTGAGCCAGGTGATCCCTATAGTGAAGGAGCTTGAGAAAATGACATGGAGAAGTTCCAGGGGATCGATGTTTCTGGCTGGGGCAAGCCGCTTTCACCAGAGGTGCAGACACTGGTGAAGCAGCTGAAGGAGGGCATCAAAAAATGGCTGGATCCATTATAGTCCAGTATGATCCACGTTCTGGTGGGCATGTTTGACCTGAGGGTGAAGGGGAGTGTCTGCAGTAGCAAAACCCTCAATCACTGGACAGAGGTGATTGAACAGAGTCAGGGAGGCAGAAGGGCACAAGCAGGGGGAAGAGAAAGAGAGGAATCCACTTTTCTGTGCCAGTACTCCAACCACAAGCCAATCTCCTCCACCATAGCTGCTGCTAATGTGGGCCAACAGCATGGCTTCAGTGTTGGGGTCCTGAGGCACCAGACCCCACAATCAGGCAGGTAGTGTGAAGGCCTCAGTGGCTACATATCTCACTGAGGACGTGGAGATGCTGCACTGCAACCCCTTGACCTATTGGGCAACCTGCAGCCAGGTCTGGCAGGATCTGGCAATGGTTGCCTGGGAACACCTGTCCTATTCACTGACCACTGTTCCAAGCGAGAGGATGTTCAGCATTGCTGGTGATGTTGTGACACTCCACCACATCTCTTTGGATCCTGGCTTTGTGGAGCAGCTGGTGTTCCTGAAGGTGAACGTCCTGCTGCTGGATTTCACCAAGATCCACATGCAGATGGAGTGCCACCCTCCTCACTCTGCACCTATTTCATTTTTTAATTTGCTTTCAGAGCCTTGAGGTGCACTTTCACAGAAACCCCTGCACCACTCTGCCTGAAACCTGACAGGCCTCATGCCCACATGAGGGGCTACCATCCCAGCTGTTTTCATCCCGCTCTGCCTTAACACACACAAGTGTTACGAGTTTTGCTTTCAGCAGTTTGAGGCATACTTGCACAGACACCCCTGTACCTATCTCCTTGAAGCTTGGCAGGGTTCACGCCCTCAGAAGGGGCTACCATCCCTGCTTTTTTTCATCCACATCTGCAAAAAAATGACAAAGTTATAGGTATTTATGTGATTCCTTGTTATAGTCCATGGTCAAATCTTCAAATCGGTGCCGAATCTCTGAATCAGAATCAGCCAAATCGAATTGGGACAGTGATTCGAACCACTGAATCAAATCGCTGTCCCTCTGAATCAGCTGAATCCAAATACGAAGTGAATACTTTTTGCTTCGCACAGGCCTAATAACTGGGTGCCTTGTACTGGGGGGTATTCCTTTTCCTTACTGTGCAAGTAGGAATGCTGTACCTGAGATATCACAGTAGACTGTTTGCTGATAGACTCTGGCTTCTCGTGGTTTAAAAATCACATTAATTTCAGCTGTAGAATTAGGCCAAACATCTCCTTCCTAAAACAAATGAAAGACATAAACAGTTATTGTAGCATTTAAATTACCTTAGAACAGTAGGATCTTATTTCTGTGTTCACAAAATTGAATATAAAACCAGAGACAGATGCAAAATCTGCATGTACAAATCCTGAAGCCTGTTTGAGGCCAAGCAAAGATCTCTGTGCCTTACCTTACATTAGGTAACTTGGCTGTGAACATGCATTTTATCAGAGAGTCTGATCAGCAATCTAGTATATGTTTTCCAGCTCCCACTACTATGGTCCTAATTTAGGGCACTTAACACATTCCAGGAACACCATTTATACCTAAGGATAAGCATATCAACAAAAATGTCTTCCTACTAATGGCTGCTGTTACTATTACAGTCGTCTTTTTTGGCCTGAATGGCTAGCTAACAATTTGGGGTCATGAGATGTTTTAGTTAAGAGGAAAACCTGATGATGGAATCATATCTTTTATACAAAGCTGTTATAGAGAATTTACTGAGTTATTTCTTTAAGCATAGGAGATGGTTTCTTCACTCACAGTTCCAAGCTTCTTTCAGCATCACTCAGCCAAGAAAGACAGTGTAGGAGCTTTTACTCAGGGCCAAGCTACAAGGCCTTCTGTAACTGTCTCTGACATTCCTCTCTGGGTGTGTCTAGTCTACACATGCCCCTAACTGCATGGTTGTTACTGTGCAGTCATTTCGTACTTACATTAGCTCCAGGTCTAAAGAAGTTTAACCCAACCCACAACATTACAAATTGTTGTGCATGTATTTGTTGACATAAATGGATGCAACGTTTAGCATTGGGCACCACAATAAAAAAAATCTCTGAAAACTGAAAGTTCTCAGTTATAGAGGGAGAAAGAGAGAATTGAAATATTTTTATTAGCAAACTTTGGCCTAATACTGGGTAGTTCAAGACTTTAAGTAGAACAGGAAGGCCTCAAACACTGTTGAAGCCCCAAGCACTCCTGCAGTATAAATTTTAAATAATCAGAAAAATTCCCATGAACTTAAATGGGAGAGCACTCAGCATCTCACAGAATTGCCCTTGTAGAAATTAAAGAAATATGACATGGTGAGTTATTAGGCTGCAGTTTCAAATGATTCCCTGAAGCATACCATGCTTTTAGCCTGGTTAGAAGTGAACAGATTGGAAAGAGCAAAGAACAGAATATGGATAAAGTCATTTCAAGTGCAGAAACAAAATTAAGAAAAATGGAATAACACAAAGCCACTTGGATTCATTTATAAACCTACTGCAAATATCAGCTTAATCAAGTGTACTTCCCAATGCAGGTTTCTACCCAGCAAAATTAATAGCATGAAACATTATTAGATCTCCACACTGCTGCCTGATGCTGCATGTTAGAAATATTTAAGAGACCAGCATTGGAAACCCGTCAGCATTTCATTCCATTATAAAGCCACTGGGCTCAATTTTGATATCACACTCGTTCAACAACTTCCATGGAATTACCTTTGGTTTCTATACATTTAACTAAAAGCTTTTCCACTGTCACTAAATAAAACAAGACTCAGGCCACGGTCTTTGAGAGTTTACTGTATCTCAGGAGTTCAAAGCAGAGACAAATGATAGATTTCCCTGGTTTAGTTAATTAAAGTCTAATAATTCATGAGTGGTCTTCATTCTACTCCTCATCCAGTTTAATATTATTAATTCTATCATTTCATATCTCAGCAATCTATTTTCAGACAAGGTGTGTGTATACACAATTAATTTTATTTCCCCACACTGTCTACTGTGCAGATGTACATCTTAGCTATCTGGCACTGTATAGGCTAAGTGGACCACTAGTAACTCTATCCTGGTCTGGTTGCTGTGATCCTCAGAGAAGAAAGCTACAGAGACTATTCATTCCCTGAGGAGCACAAGGAGTACTCTGCATTGCTGGCTATCAGCACATCAGTTGAATAAGAACTCAGACACTGATGCTTTCAGAGAGAATCACCAGAACCTTGTTTGGCCTGAGGCACCGTAGTTATGATAGAGGTCTTACGGCTGTATAGGGAAAATAGGAGGAAAATAGGATGGCTTCAGGTTTACAATAAGACTGGGGAGAGAGGGTGCGTGGGGGGTGGGGGGGATGTTCCTTAGGAAGGAATAAAGCCAAGTATGGTTGGAAGATGAAAGTGGCCTTATTTTAAAATTGAAATCCTAAGGAACCCATGATAAACTGGCACAGCAATAACCTAGGATTATATATTCCAGTGATCACAGGCAGTCATGTC
The DNA here is from genome assembly GCF_001723895.1 of Crocodylus porosus. Classification (NCBI taxonomy): domain Eukaryota; kingdom Metazoa; phylum Chordata; order Crocodylia; family Crocodylidae; genus Crocodylus; species Crocodylus porosus. The sequence continues at coordinate 5,140,533 of NW_017728915.1, read as the reverse complement.
TGGACCTGTGTAAACCCATGCTATTTTGGGGCTTCACAAAGGCAGGCATGACACAGCTGTGGACATCCAACAAGGTAGCCGCCAGACACCAGAAAGGTTAATTCACAGCAAATGTCCCTGGCTCAGCAGGAAACATCACCACAACATTGTCTCTGGGAGTCCAAAACAAACTAAATGCTGAGTCTGTCAAACTCTGAGCTTCTTATCCCTGTCAGACCAGAGTTCTTCCAATCAGGCAGTTGGTTTCTTTCCTGGAACCAAGGGCTGTCCCACAGTCCCCCAACCTCTGGTGAATGGCCTGCTTTTCTTCTGGAAGCCCAGCTCCGGTTTACATTCCAGGACTAACAATTTACTTCAGGGCAGGCATTTTCCCTCCTCTGGAGGGGAGTACGGTGGCTCCCTCTTCTTTCAGGGACAAGTTCATCCCAGTGCAGCAGGCTTTATAAATGCTAAAAAAGGAGTTATGTTGGTGACACTTAGTTTTTTAAACCAACCTTCCCAAATCTGGCAATATTCTTTTCAGTTCCATATGGTATGCTGAGCAGTAGTGGAGGCATACACTACCACAGAACACATGCCTTCACCATAGAAATTAAACACATTCTGAGCTACCCATTATCATAAAACCAAAACCATCAGGCCCAGCCCAATCTCACACTATGATTCCAAGGATTCCACTGATTTCAGTAGGGTTAGTTCTAATTCGCACTCCTGGGACATCCAAATCTGGCTGGAACAGTTAGGGATCAGTCTTTCTTTCATTCAGGACAGTGGCAGAACTCCCCAGAATTTTAATGGTACAGGGTCAGACTCTTTGACTGACTACACAATAAAGTGCCTTATTGCTGTCTATTTAGATCATGAACCACTTGTACGTACTGGTCTATTTATCTGCTCCACTCACAAGCACATGGGCCTTAAAACCTACCCTCAGGACAGTTTGCACATTACTCAAAGGCTGACAGGTATAATACATCTCAATGAAAGAAAGTGCAATGTAACTGTAACAGGTTGCTTTCCCCAGCGCCATTTTCCCTGTTATCTGCACCCTATATGGGGCACCCTTAGAGTCCTCTTTAAGGTTTCTTGTGTCCCGTTCTTTACTCACCTGCCATGTCTTGATCAGAATTATTATGTTGATGTTCTTGAAAGCGGGAGACTGCCTATTGTATTTCATATGTCAGGGTCTTTCGCCTCCATAGGCCTTAACCCCGGTCTTTCTCTAGCTAGGCCTCCCCGTCTAAACCCACCAAACAGGGTTTGACTCTGAGGCTCTAGCCTTCTTTCGTGCTACAGTCTAAAGCATGGTCTCCCTAGCCTAAAAGTCTAGCCACCAGCCCTACAGCCAGGGTGGTGCAAGTTCAAGACCATGGGATGGACTTGCTTAGTCCCATCAAAAAAAAAATTAGAATGACACATCAAGTGTACCAGGCTACCCTGGCCTTTTAAGGTTGTGCCTTCTGGTGCTGTCAGTGCACCCCAAAATCCTGTACCCCCTATGGTGCCAGTACCTATATACCCCAAAAAGCCACAGCCTCACTGGCACCAGGGTCCTCACTGTGGTGGGCCCCCAAATGAGGCCTCCTCCCCCTAATACCCTCACCCAAACCACTGGGTATTCAATAACCAAAAGAAATATGGACAGTCCCATCCATGGGCAATAACGGCCACTAATAAAAAAAAATGTGCTCAGACAGCTGTATATCAGCTTACATTTACACTGGGTTCCTGCTTTGGCTCCCCACCATTGGCTTCTGGGGCAGCTGCCATCTCTCAGGGCTTCCGTAGTCCCTTCTTCCAGCCTTTGGACTGCTCACCAAGCCTCTCATGGAGCTCTGGGATGCACTCCTTCCCCTTCGGCTACCAGCCCTCACTGCTGTTCTCCCCAGGGTTTTTTATAGTCCTGACCTGCCCCTGCTGGTCAGCTGACTAGCTGGCCAGGCTCAGTATTTAACCCTCTCCTTACCAGCATTCCATGCCAGAAAGTTCTGTCCTTAAAGGGGCTGATCCGTCTTCTAGTGACAAGGTTAGGGTTCCCTGTTCCACAACCCCCTCTCTTCTCCGTCGTCTGGGGTCTTTCTGAACCCTAGACCTGCCGTCTAGTAACAGGGCTAGGGTTCCCCGTTACAGTAACACATAGGCAAAAACAAATGTATATAGAAAAGAAAGAAAATTAAAAAGAATTATTGCCCTGATGAATATGTATCTGCTAACAACAGTATGATTTTCTAGTCGAGTGGGTTTAGCTGACTTTGGGTTTTGACGAACTCCAAGGCTAGCAGATCTGTGACAGAATCATGACTGACATTGGGCTCTTACCATCAGGAGTGCAGTAATGGCAATACGTCACAGAGGCGAGGATAGGCAGACAGACTTGATAGGATGTGTGGATCTACATATGGGACACGATGCCAAGAGCCAGAGACAGACATATTAAATAGCCCAGAGTCAGCATTGGTCTCTGCAACTGTTCGGTCTTGTTATTAGTTACCCCCCCAAATGACTGCATTTTATTTCCCCACTGTTAAAGATTTGGGCATATATAGTGACTGGTATGGGAAACTGTAAACTATATTATCTGTCTCCTAAAATAATGCAGTCAAGATAGATACACGCAAGTTATGGTGGCCATCTTAGCCTCACACTTTGGGCACTTGAATTCTTAACCCAATATGTGCAGTAATAGTTCTGCCCATGAATACCAATAAAAACCCAATGCATCTATGGAATGAATGTAGGAACTAACACAAAAGGCTTATAAAAATAGCACCTTTCACCCAAAGATTTCAAAGAACCTCATGAAAACTAGTGAGTTCTGTTTTACAATCCTAATATGAGGAAAATAAAAAGTCTTCACTGCTTTACAATGTACAGAAACTGAGGCCCAGCAGCATTCTTGACTAACATCACCTGGCAAATTAGTGGGCACGTTGGGAATCTATCCCAGTCCCCATTACTGTAGTATCTGAACACCTCACAAGTTTTAACACATTCATCCTCACCACACCGCATAAGGCAGGGCAATGCTACTCCCTTACTGCAGAGCACAGTGATGAGACACACAGGGTCCATCTACATGTGCATTAATGTGCCACAGTTAGTGTGCATTAAGTTCAGTACCCATAATAACAGGTACAAAATGTGCACTAACCAGCACTACTGTACAACAGCCCAGGCACACACTTTTTTAGTGATGCTAATGTGTAGTAGACTAATTCTATTGTGCACTAGCAGAATAGCACAGCTTTTCCCATGACATGCTAATACACAGTAGAATTAGTCTACTGCACATTTAGCATCCCATGTAGACTCACCCAGAAAGATTAATGGCCAGGTATTTTAAGGTGCTTAGACACCTAACTTCATTGCAGCCAATAGGAGCTAAATCATAAAACTGTAGAAAATTAGAGTTGGAAGGAACATCAGAAGGTGATCTAATACAACCGCCTTCTCAGAGCAGAACCATCCCCAACTAAATCATCCCAGCTAAGGCTTTGTCTACCTGGGTTTTAAAAACCTCCAAAGATGGAGAGTCCACAACCTTTCTGGCTAACCTGTTCCAGTGTATTACTACCCTCCTTGTGAGAAAGTTTTTCCTAATATCTAACCAAACTTCCCTTGCTGTAACTGAAGACCATTGCTCCTTGTTCTGTTGTTTTTGATTCTGGAGGCAGCTGAGACTATTGAGGCCTGAGCAGCAAGAAGCCAGCAGCCCTGGAGCCTTTGTTGTATCTCCTGGGCTGTGCATGATGCTGGCTGGCAAAAGGGGGGTGTTGGCGGCCACCTATGGCCTCTTCTTGCAGGGCACAGGCCCGTCTGTGAAGGGGTTGAATTTTTTTTTTTTTTTTTTTTTAAGTGTGGGCCACAGGTGGGCAATTCTATGGATGCGACTGTGGTGAAGAGAAAGGCAGTATGGGAGAAAGCATGCCATTTGCCTACTTGTGTGGCATAAGGGACGGTGTCCTGACTCTGGGGCCACAGAGGTACAAGTTGGTGTCTGGGTGTGTGCCTGTGAGCTTGTGTCCAGAATTTTGTTTTTTGCACCACGACACATGGAAGCTACCATGGTCCCCAGGACCAAACGGAGTAGTGGCAAGGCTCCAGGGAAGAAAGTTGAGGCCTCAGCATGGCATGCCGAACCCCCTTTGGGGTTCGGCATGCCACGCTGAGGCCCAGATTTTGGCCCTTGCTTCAATTGGAGTACTCGAAGTGTGTGTGAGAAAGGGGAAGTTGTGGGGGCCAAAATGGGTTTTCTTGGTCGTTTTTGATTCTGGGGGCAGCTGAGACTATTGAGGCCCAAGCAGCAAGAAGCCAGCAGCCCTGGGGCCTTTGTTGCATCTCCTGGGCTATGCATGATGCTGGCTGGCAAAAGGAGAATGTTGGTAGCCACCTATGGCCTCTTCTGGCAGGGCACAGGCTATGCACACTTGCGGGAGAACAATCAGCATGGATTCACCAGAGACAAGTCATGTCTGACCAACCTGATTGCCTTCTGTGATGAGATGACTGGCTCTGTGGATGCAGGGAGACCAGTGTATGTGGTATACCTTGATTCTAGTAAGGGTTTTAACATGGTCTCCCACAACATTCTCATAAGCAACCTAAGGAAGTCATCCAGTTTTCAAGGATAATGGTCAGTGGCTCTGCAGTTACATCAGCCAGCTCCTATAGTACCCTCAGATGCATTGCACCTGGCTCCATGGACGTGTACATGTCCAGCTACTCTGTATAGGCCCTGACCTGTTCTTTCATCACTGTTGGCTGCTCACCTTCTCCCCAAACTGTGCTGCCAAGTGCTCTGGGAGCTAACCTTGCCTGTGAAGACTGAGGTGAAAAAGGTATCGAGTACTTCAGCCTTTTCTGCATCATCTGTCACTAGGGACCCACACTTTCCCTGATTTTCTTCTTGTTACTGAAGTAATTGCAGAAACCCTTCTTGTTCCCCTTCACATCCCTTGCTAGCTGTAACTTCTTATAAGCCTGTTGTTAATGGCTTCTTTGATGATTTTTTGCAAGATCTTTCCAGGGATTGGGGTCAAACTGATTGGCTTGTAGTTCCTTGGGTCTTCCTTCCTCCCTTTCTTGAAGATGGGCACCACATTGGCCCACTTCAATCTTCAGGCACCTCACTCAAGCACCACGAGTTCTCAAATATCCTTGCCATTGGCCACGTTATGATGTCAGCCAGTTCCTTTAGCAGTTCTGGGTTCATTTTGTCTGGGCTGGCTGACTTGTAGATTCCCAGCCTCTCAAAGTGTTTCCTCACAAGATCAGTGCCAATGATGGGCGTATGTTCACCCTTCCCCTGGTGATCTTGCATCTAGTCAGACAGGGCGATCCCAATGGACTGATGGAAGACCAATGCAAAGTAGTCATTAAGGAGATTTGGCTTTTTCCTGGATGTTGGTTTGAAGAAAAGTTAAACACCTTAATATATTTTAAAATCTGACCCTAACAGCCATTCCTTGGGCCATGCACATAGTCTGTGGTAGAGTCTGTGCAATGGAACCCAGGGTCCTGGCTTGTAGCACCAACAAACCAGATTCCCTAGTTGTTCTAACAGAAGACTGTGAGCATCAGCTCTTCTGGAGTGCAGAGGCAGGGTGGGTCCCAGAAGAGGAATGTAGAGATAGACTGCTGGGATTTCTGAATATAGGTCAGCTGGCTGGGAGGAACGGAAAGTCTGCCAGACATTTCCTGGGTTAACAGTCTTTTTCAGATATCCTAGTCAATTGTACTGAAACAACAATTTTTCCCTTTTCTGATGGAAAAGCAAAGCAGGAGAGGAATTTTCAGAAAAAAGAAGGAGCAGGTATAGGAGAAAGTGGTTTATCACCTGCACAGAAGTCTATTCTCAAACAGATCTTTTGATTATGAAATAGGTAAGTCTGAAAGCACGTGTCATCAGAGACCATCTGAAATGCACACTCACTATTATATTTCCCTGATGGAAATTCTAGACCTTTCAAAACACAAAAACCTCCAGATGCCTGGAAATGATCAGTAAAAGGATCTAGCCACTTTCTAACTGCCATATAACCTTTTGCCATTCACTCTTAGCCACACACAACTTTAGACTGTTGCTCTTTGTTAAACCTAGTTTTATACCATTTTCCTGCTCTATCTCCTTTTGGCAGTTCTTTACATACTTGCTATTACTGTATTCTATAACTTCCTAAGCTCCCAAATGCCTTATCTGATTGTACTAGGTCCTAGTCCCCAACACTCCTTTGTTCAGGATGACTTTGCTCTATTAACACCTGCTCTCTACAACCTTCACAGTGCCCAAATTATAATCCAGATCATCAGAGTCTGTCATCTTAGCTTTATCAACAAGTTTCCTCAGTGACACCTTATCAAATGTTTTTCTACCTATTTGCTTATGAAGGAGGAAGGGAAGGCTGACAGGGCATTTTCTCTGAGGTTTCTGGGACTCTGGAAGTTGCTGTCCATCTTGGTCCAGAATGGCAGATTGACCTTCCAGATATGTTGCAAAACATCTCCATTTGTGATGGTCTGGGAGAGAGCTGATAATTTCCTTCTCAGAAAGATATAAATGTGAAAATGAGTCTCTGGATGTGTCTGACTAGCACAGTTCCTTTTGGAAGGTCTATTTTAATGCCACTAGGAGTAAAGGGTGCTTGTACATGTGATACAATTAACATGCACGTGACAAAAATGTCACTGTGTGACTTAAGGATGTCACAGTGTACATGTGCAAGAGCCTGGGAGTTTTAAAATCAGTTTGCATCGCTGCAAACTCCCTATGTAGCTTAGTTTGCAAATTGCAACAATGCAGCTGTTAGCTCGGCCCCCAGCCATGGCAGAGGCAGGCAAGCTCTGTAGAAAAAAAGGATTAGACCCCTCACTGCTTCTGTCTTCAGCAGTGGCTGTGCCAGTGGGTGGCAGGATGCCTGGGGCTGCCCAGGAATGGTCTGGCTTGCCCCTGGGGCAGTACGGAAAAGTGGCTGGGTTTGCTGGCAGCTGGAGAAGGTGGTAAGGATGGTGCATAGCATGCTGGAAGTCCGGGTAGGCTGCTAATTGGCTAGGCAAGTTGGAAGTACCCGATCTAATACTTCCCCTAGCCTGCCTGGGCTTCCAGCGCTCCATGCACTGTTCCCCAATCCCGCCACCTTCTCCGGCTGCCAGCATACCCAGCCACCCTCCTGCCACCTCTCTGTGCTGCCCGAGGGGCAAGACGAGTGTGCTGGCAGCTGGAGAAGGTGGTGGGGACAGTGCACGAGGAGCTGGGAGCCCAAGCAAGGTCATGGAATCACTGGATCGGGTGCCTCCAAGCTGGGGCAGCACCCAGCCAGCTAGAAGCCTACCTGGGCAGACTTGTGCCCCGTGCACTGTCCCCGTTGCCTTTTCCAGCCACCAACAAACCCAAATGCCTTTCTGCAGCCTTCCCGCATTGTTCTCAGGTGGCCCAAGGCATCCTGCTGGTCACAGGGACCTGCTGAAGACAGAAGCAGCAAGGGGCCCAATCCTTTTTTTTTCTGGCAGAGCCTGCCTGCCTCTCCCTTGGCTGGGGGGCAACCTGCTGGTAGGCTGAGCAGCCCCTGAGCTGCGGAGGGCCCTGGTCCATCCCTGTGCAGCGATGGCACCCCCAGGGCCACACAGGTGCTTCTAATGGGCTGAGTGCTGCTATAGCTTGAGGTTGAGGAACAGTTGGATTGGGCCAGGTGCTGCCTCCAAGCTGTGGCTGTGGCTGGGCCTGACCCACTAATGGCCTGCCTGGGCAGCCCTGGGTGGTGCTGCCACTGCAGAGGGAAGGACTGGAGCTCCCTGTAGCTCAGGGGCCACTTGGCCTACCAGCAGCTTGTCCCCTGGCTGTGGGCAGGCTCTGGCTCTGGCAAAAAAAAAAAAGAAAAAAGAAAAGAAAAGGATCAGGCCCTTCATAGGAATATGACAGAAAACTTGAAATGATGGGTTTCAATTAAAAGCCCACAGGTCCAATTTAGGGGAATAAAACCCTGAGGACTAAACCTCTACCATGTGTACATGCACCCAAAGTGACTACTTTTTAGCTGCTGGGATTTCATTGTACTGAATAATTAATTTGCTAGAATGCCCAATGCCTTGGATAAGTGTCTAAGTGTCTTTTTTTTAACCCAAGGAAATCAATAAAATGAAGGTGCACACCATATTCCATGAGGCACAGTTACTTGACACACTTCCTAAAGCAATCTTGTGGCAGACCACCATGCTACCACCACAATCCTAACAGGTACCTGTGTAACATCAGAAGTAGAATCCCAAGAAGGAAATTAGGAAAGATTTTTCTAAGAGAATGGAATAAACATACTGAAAGACTTGTGATAAAGCCATCCCTTCACACACCAACATAATACCCAGGAGTAAGTAAATGTGGTGTTATTGCTGGAATGCTCCACTCACATTCCCACTCAAAACCCATCTGCCAAACTAGTTAAAAAGCCCGGTTTCTCAAGCTTCTGATATCAAATTAGTGCTCTGTAGAATTCTGTATGTTACAAAAAAAATTTCAGCAGAACTTATCAAAAAATCTGCCCTGTACTTGTTATCAGGCAGATAGTCAGTTTAATTCCAGAAGATAAGTGACAGATGGAAAACTCAAGTATGTTGGTGAGCAATCTTTCCATTCCATGAAAAAAAAGAAAGAAAGAAAGAAGAAAAAATATTTCCCAAAAGAGGCAACTTCTCAGTAATTTCCACCCCTTTTTCCATCAGTGGTACTGTACATGAGGCTATAAAAGTAGTGAAATACTGAGTTATTTCTCTTGGGAAATTAAAATAGGCTGCTGATGAGGTTCTGTACATTTCTGCTGCACCACAGAAAATAGGAACCGCTGGTTAAACGGCTACGGTTCATTACTTACCCTTTCAGGCTAGCTGCTACATGTATATAAGCTTCAGGATGTTTTTGGAAGTGGGTAGTCAGCTTGGGTAGTCATGTTCTCCTTAGAAAGACATTTAAGTCAAAGGTGAAAAACTACAAGTGACATTTATCTTAAAAGAAGTAAAAGACAGAAAACAGCAAACATGATTCTGCAGTGTTATGGGTTAAAGTCAACCAGAAACAAGACACAACTGCTGCATAATATAAAGTACTCAGGGATGCTGTGTCTCAAGACAGCACAAACATAGGTGCAATGTTTTTTACATGGCTTTGTTATATAAAAAAGTATAAAGCAATGCAATACAGAAGGGGGATGTAACAGGGGCCAAGGCCCTGTCACTCTGAGAGGTGAGAGCAGTTGGCTGTTGTAGCAGAGGAGAGCAGGCTGGCCAACAAGCCCAAGAAGGCCCTGTGTGTGGCTCGGAAGCCACATGACAGGAAGGGGTGAAGCTTTGGGGTACATAAGCCCAGTCCCTACGCTCAAGATGGCATTCTGGCCCCATGTGCTGCAGGGAGAGGAGTTCCTGGGAAAGAAGGGCCGCAGAAGATACACTGGCAGGCACCCAAGCCACCCTAGAGCTGGCATAAGAGACAGCAATGGGAAGCAGGGCTTGTAGATGACATTGACCCAGAGTGGGTGAGCCTTTTTAGTTTGCAAAGCAGCTTCATTCTTTATGCTGTAGTTAAGCTGGATACCATAGGACTGGACTGTGGCTACGTGGGAGGTGTGGAGATCATGGTGGGATGCCTGATGGAATACTCTGCAACAGGCGGCCTAGCCTGTGATCAAGGACCCAGAGGACTGAAGACAGGTCTGGAGCACAAAAGTGCAGAATAAGGCCAGGGGCCCAGAGCACAAGACAGGGCCAGAGGCCCTGAAAAATCACAAGTTTTTCAGTATGTTTATTCCATTCTCTTAGAAAAATCTTTCCTAATTGTATCTTGGGATTCTACTTCTGATGTTACACAGGTACCTGTTAGGACTGTGGTGGTAGCATGGTGGTCTATCACAAGATTGCTTTACGAAGTGTGTTGAGTAACTGCCTCATGGACTATGGTGTGCACCTTCATTTTATTGATTTCCTTAGGTTAAAAAAAAAGACACTTAACCAAGGCATTGGCATTGGGCATTCTAGCAAATTAATTATTCAATACAATGAAATCCCAGCAGCTCTCACCTCTCAAAGTGACAGAGGCCCAGAGCACATGAGTGTGAGATGGGGCTGGGACCCAGTAGCCAAGGTCCAGGACAGTGGACCCGGGCTGATAGTCACAGCCAGAATAAAAGGGCCAAGGCTGGGAAAGCTGAGGCCTGGACAAAAGTTCAACACCTGAGAGCCAAAAGCTGCACTGGGGCCATGGAGCCCCCCTACTCTAAATTAACATGGAGTAACATTTGTGAGGTATGGACATGGCCACAGGGGAGAATGGAGGTCATGAATATAGCTCATAAGCATTAGGGCTGTGGGAAGCTTCAGTCACCGATTAGATTCAGCCTGATTCAGTGGTGAAATCTCCTAATCTTAATCGAATCAGAGGACACTTTAATCTCTCCAAATAAAATCAGAACCCTCTGAATCAATTCAGAGATTCAGACATAGTCACAACTTTAAATGTTTTTTCTACATACCACTAGATAGCAGGCAGCTTGCGACTGCTGCGATGCTGGGGCACGTGGAGTGTCCCACAGAAGCACTAGGGCAGGAGAGGTGGGGGCAGGGGCACTTCCCAGTGCGCTCAGCAGCAGACCCTCAAGTGGAGCGGAAGAACTTATGGTCCATTTCCAGGTCTGCTGGGGAGCATGCAGGGGGCCCCCCCATGCCCTCCCTGGCTCGGTGCCTGATGCCTCCTGGGTCTGGGGAGGGCTCCCAGGGTTCCCCCGCAGCCAACTGCTGAGCCAGGGAGCTGTGGCGGGCGCCCCCCGCATACTCCCTGGTGGACCCTGAAGTGGACTGGCAGTACTTCCGGTCCACTTCTGGGTTCACTGCTGAACACACGAAAGGCCCCCCTGCGCTCCTGTGGGATGCTCCATCCACCCCAGCATTGCAATGTCCATAAGCTGCACTGGTATCTCAAGGTACATAGAAACATTTTTTAAAGCTGCGTCTATGTCCGAATTGCTGTGATTCTCTGAATCAGCATTGAATCTTCAGATTCGGATTCAGTCAAATCTAATTGGGCACAGTGATCCAAATCAACTAATTGAATCACTATGCCTGATTTGGGCCAAATCCAAATCAAAGAGGGCCCACTTCACACACCCCTAATAAGCAGGGATCCAAGTTTTCTGTTCACTGCAGTGAAATGTGGATTTTCCTATTTTAAGGAGAAAAATATGGATTTACCCTTTTTAAGGAGAAAAAGGCATCTTTTCTCCTTTAAAGGAGAAAAACATGAGAAACGGCAGGTTTCCCCTTGCTGACAGGCAGAGTTCCATCCTGCAAGGATGTGGGTGGAGCAGGAGGAGGGCAATCAGGCAGGGGGTGCCACGTGCATTTACATGCACACACATGCACGTGGCAACCAGGCAGCATGGAGAGCAGCTCCTGCAGCTCTCTGCAAGTTAGTTAGGGTGGAGGGGGGGAAGGCGTTGAGGCCCCATAAGTAAGGGAGGGAAGAAAGGAGTTGGTCAGGGCTGGGGCTGGGTGTGGGGTACTGCCCAGCTGAAGCAGTATGTGGGACCTGGGGGCCAGGGTGGGAATGCGTGGCCACAGGGCCCGACTGGAGAGTAGGATGGAACTGCGGAAGCTGCAAGTGGCTCATCTGTGGGGGTGATGGAGGGGCTGGCTCCCTGCCACTGTGTGAGCTCCAGGGAGGAGGCATGGGGGGCACATGCCCACCAGATTTGTGTGTGGGGCAGGAATGGATGCACACTGCCCCCTGCAGGCTTCAGGCTCCCCACTCTGCCACCCTCCTCCTGGGGGCTTCCATGGCCCACTAGGTGGGGACACTCAGTGTCACCATCATAAGACCAGCACTGCCATTGCGAGACACCCCCTGCCCACCCACCACCAGTGTGGGGCACAACTCCATGCTGCCATCCCTGCTGATGATGGGCAGGCAGGAATGTAGGTGTACAGCTTCTGGCGGTGGCACAGTCTCCACACCTGCTGGAAAACAGATCCCCCAAAGGGGAGGGCAGCATAGCAGAGAGCCTCAAGCCTGCAGCCACCAGCCCGCATCTGTCCCCGGCACAGGCCCCACTCCAACCATGCCGCCTATGGGGGAGGGGGAGCACGGCTCCACGCTCTGCCTGGTCTGAAACAACTGCTGTCTCCTATGGGCAGCAGCCAGGGCTCAGGTGCTGCTGGAGAGGCAGGGGCCTGCAAACCCAGGTCCCTGACACAGCTGGGGCCCCCCTCTGGCAGGGCTGAGTGGGGCAGAGAGTTGTGGGTAGGGAGTGAGAAGCACTGGCAGGGCCAGGGGGCTGCGGCTTGGGAGTGAGGGGCAATGTCATGGGCATGGCACCAGAATATCAGGGCTGCTCAGCACCACAAAACAGTGGTGGGGGGGACAGCTGCTGCTGGACCTGCATCTTGGTGAGCTAAGGGGTTGGAGGGGCTCTGATTTTCCATGGTAAAAAGCCCAAAATCCAACGCCAAAACTGATATTTAGAATTTGTTTTATTATAGTGATTGAGGCACTGGTAGGCTTCCAAATTGGTTTAATATTGTAAATATATCAATAAAACACCATGTTCAACTGATACCTATATATATGCAGTGGCATTTCATTTTAATTGTGGAAAAATGTGGATTTTGAGGGTTTAATGAGAGAATTTGAAAGTTTTAAACAGAGAAAACCAGGACCTCTGCTCATAAGGCAACCGGTGCCCTGAGGCACTACTAGGATCAGGACATCCACAACTCAGAGACTAAGGGGCAAGACTAGGGTCAGCTAGGTATGAGGGTATCAGCTTGCTAAAGTGAATCACAGCCACCCCGCCCAGGATGTGGTCCTGATACAGGGGAAAACAGCCTTCTAAGAATCAGAGCATGCTATATGTCCAAAAAAGGCCTTTATGTGCAAGTGTCTAGCTTCATGCCCATAGCCAGATTTTCAGAGATGCCAATTCCTACAACAATCCCTGCCAATCCCTACAGCTTTCCAGACCAGGCTCTATATCATCTAAAATGAGAAAATGCCATTTTTGAAAACATGAGCCTAACTGATGTTTTCACAAACCCTGAGTATCATGCTCTTAATCCCATCATACAGATAGGACAGAGTTAGGTAGATGCAAAGAGGTAAATTCACTTGCTCAAAGCAATAAAGAAACAAAAAAAGCTTGTAATGGAACTAAGGGGCTGCTGACTCCCAAGCACGTTCCACTAGACCAGGGTACCCCTCATCATAAAAATGGAGAGTACAAAAGCCAATATCTGAGTCTTGTCCCAAACAACTGTTGCTTCACTGAAAAGACAATCGTGACCTTGAAAGAAATAACAGATGCAAAGCCACAAGCATGATTCTACAGTGTTCATGGCTCAATGTCACTGAGACATTTGTGCGTGGGGCAGGAATGGATGCAAGCTGCCCACCTGCTGCATGGAGTACAATGCTAAGGAAGTGGTATCATGATACAACACAAAAGGGTTGCTATATGGATGAAATCCTTCCCAAAAGAGTGAACCTTCTCCTGGCAAAGACAGACTTGGTCAACAGTGGCCTCATTTTTAATGAGCATAGCTAAAGAAATCACAGTTTGGAGAGCCTCTGTAACACTAATAATTGTAATGTAGACTAGCAGGGAGAAGCAAATGTGTAACACTTGCCTCTCCCCTGCCATACTATACTACAATAATGGAGGCATTATCCAGCATGAACATAGGAGGCTGAGGAATCCATAGAAGGCAATAAGAGGACAGTGATGATTTGTCAAGGACAGTGCAATGGTAGCAAATCCCTGAGCTCCTTCTCTTTTCTGGTTTCCATTTCCAAGGAGTCAGCTCCCACATGGTCTCAATGTGACTCACAGATAATGGCACGGTACGCTTCAAAAGAAAATTGCAGTAAAAAGCGAGATCTTTGTCCTTTGGTAGCCACCTGGGCTTCCACCACAGCTGTTTCTGCTGACATATCATGTCTATTTGTAAAAATAAATTAAACCAAATTCGAGATGCACTCAGAAAGTCAGAGTTGCATAACAGTTTGTTTCCCATGGGCATGGAAAGCTGCTGAAAATGGTTATAGTCACATGTTTCAGGGGTTTATAGTCACATGTTGATTCAGAAATTATTTGCCATTTTCCTATTTTATTTTCTGTCAGATAAGTTAACCCTACATTGGCTGACACCTACAGTAGTCTGTGATAGCTGTGGCACCTGCAGACAAAAGCAGAAGTGTTGCTCACTTCAGCCAGTGCTCCATACACATAGCTTAATCAGAGGCTTTTACATCCAAAGCCATACCACCTTTCAAGAAAATGCTGTGTTCAGTCAGGGTCCCAATGCCTAGCCTAAATCAATAGTTACCAGAACAGAAGGGGAGAGAGATGCAGAGATGGGAATATAGATGACAAAGATTCAGAAAAATAGAGAGGATGGGTGAGATTGCCAGAGATTTGATACTAAATGGGAAATACAGTGATATTGGAATGGAAAAATTAAGTCAAAATAAGAATGGAATTAAAAAGAGAAGTACTAAGTTGTATGAGGAGAAATAAATTATTACATATTCCATAAACTATGAACAGGAGATTTTAGTAATGTCTACCCAGCAAACTTAACGTGCTTGGCAGCAGTACCCTTAAATAGGCCTTAAGCAATGTAGCTGTATTCACATGGCCCTTTAGGCGGGCTAATTAGGAGGTCTGTGAGAAGCAGCTAGTATTTGCTTTGGATTCTCAGAATCTGCCAGGCCAGGCCCATCCGCCACCCCTCTCCCAGCCCAGCAGTGGCTGCCCCAGCTCCTGGCACTTGTTAAAAAAAGCCCTGACTCAGCAGGTGCTGCTGGGTGGGAGACGATCCCTGCTACCCCCCCACTGCCCCATGCTGCATGGG
>NW_017728915.1:5118778-5125550 GCF_001723895.1 Crocodylus porosus | reverse complement strand
ACCCTTTAAGAAAAAAAACCTGAAAAAACCCCAGGACTCACCACTCCTGTCTGCACACGGAGATCCCTGCACAAGCCCCTGAAGCCCTGAAAGGTGAGTCCCAGGGCTTTTCTTGGTTTTTTTTTCTTAAAGAGCTGGAGCACCTGGCCTGGGTCGGGCACCTGTGGGAAGGACTGGGGGAGGGGTCGGGGGGCTCATGGAGAGCCCCCCCATGCACCGTGGGGCAGTGGGGGACAGCAGGGATCATCCCCCACCCGGCAGCACCCAGTAAGCACTGAGGCTTTTTTTTAAAAGTATGGGGAGCTGGGGCAGGCAGGAGCAGACATGGTGGGGCTGGGAGAGCAGGCGGGGGTCGGGGGGGCTGGGAAAGCAGGGTGATCATGGGGGCTGGCAGGGGGCCCCCCCATAGTCCCCTCCCCCACCCCTAGTACTTGCCAGTTGGGAGCCGGGGAGTGCCCGAATCAAAGCTCTCCAAATCTTTTCCGAACATTCAGAGAGCTTTGAATCAATTTGGACCTTTAAATTGGTCCCCTGATTTGATTTGGATTTGGAAATTTGGCCACTGAATTGGGCCGAATCTCCTCTGAATCGAATCACCACCCGAAGCTTTGCACAGCACAGCAAGTTACATTTCTAGAAGTAGCTTAATCACTTGGAAAAATAAGCTTCATTGACTCTGAGAGACTTCAAGGCCCAAATCCTTAAAGCTATTCAGGTACATAACCCTCAAGCTTAACTCCCACTGAGGGTCTGAGCCAAAGCCTTTAAGTTGCCTTTGAGATTATACAGTAGATACTTTTTCATAGTTCCCTTGTTGCTAGAGCAGGGGGTTGGGCCACCCCCCATTCTAGATTCTGCCTATTTGGCTGTGGGACCTTGGTAAAATTAAGGTGCTCCACTCCACTATATGTAATGTACTTTACTACAACCTCTGATTTAACAGTCAGCTCTCACTTACAGCAGTGAAAATCTGTTTTCAGGAGGGGCTTTACTCCAGACATACAAAGGAACTGAAAACCTGACCCCTTCTGTAAGAAAAAATGAGTTCCATATATTTTAATAAAAAAAGATAATTGGTTTTACTCAAAAGAGAATGAAAAGGGTTTTTCATTACCCAGCAAAGTGAGAAGACATTGTATCAGACAGTGTAAATATAGAGAATTACAGCTTCAGTTAATCTGCATGCCTCGGTTTTTGTTCACATAGCTAGATTAGGTTTACAAAGACATGCAAAACTTGCTTTTAAAGGTACATATATTAAAAATAACAAATGTATTCCAATGTGTCATGCTTATGGAAGGGCTTAGAAATGATCTTGGAGGGCAAATTCAGACCTGGTGTAAGTCAAAGCTATACAGATGGAACTGTATGGGGATATACCTCTGATTACCCCGGCCTGAATTTGGGCCTGTATCCCCAAAAGACCTCTTGACCTTGGACTGATCATGTGATCAGCAGTGGCCACAATAACAAGTTATTAATCTTGAAATACCACATACTCAAGATGTGCTCAAATCAGCACCTCTCTGAACAATGCAAGCTGCTAATGTTTCTCATACAGGTGCATGTAATAAATAGCTACCATATACTAACACCTGCCTATGAAAGGACAGTTAAATATATTAGCATTGAATGGTCAAGTACTACTACTTAGCTCCTATACATAGCTTTTTCAGTCATAGACTTCAAAGGACTTAACCAAGAAAACAAAACAAAAAAAATTTAGTATCATTATCCCTGTTTTATAGATGAAGAAATGGAGCCGGAGAATGTAAGTGACTTGCCCAAGGTCATACGACTATTTAGCAGCAGAGCAAGAACAGAATCTGATTCTACTGTCTCCCAGGCTGGACCACTCCACTGTCTGTTGGAGAACACAGACTAGTAAAAATCAGATTGTGGGTGTAACGGAGTGGTTTTGATGGAAGCAAATTTTTATTGCCTGTTGGGACTCTCCACTCAGCAATAACATTGCATTTTGCTCTTCATTTTTAGCTGGAAACATTGCAAAGCTGACTCTCTCAGTGACTGAACAATATGCATTTGTCTATTGAGAGACCTTATGACACAGAGTGTACAGGGTAGGATACTTAGTCTGCACTCACCACTGGCTCAATAGTAAAGATGTTATCAGAGAAGAGCATAGAATCTCCTTGCACCATTCTTCTGTGGTCCTGGAAACTGTGGGAGAGAACGGAAAGGCGTTCTCGGAGAGTAGGATCTGCATTGCATTCCTTTAGAAATCGATCAGTCTCATCGTCTTCCTGGGTCTGCTGTCTGTAACAGAGCCTAAAGCCAAAGGGAGAGACAAAGGAAGCAGATAATTTAATGAGCAACATTTTTTTCCAAAGAACATCACCAATGTGCTGGGGCAGCGACACTCACAGTTCAGTGTTGCAGTGTTGCAGGAAGCAACCTACCACATGGCTGAGGGCATAACTGAATCAATGGGTTTTCTAAGGGATTAGGAATGAAATTGCTGTTTCATTTTGTAAGGTGGGTTATTTTGCTCTGAGCATGCTTGGTGGAAGAGGTACTTCTCCCTCTTCACCCTTCCTCTGTATTTCAGCATACTGAAGGATAAAGCATTTTTGAAAGTCAAGAGCTCTGAATAGGAAAGGGAAAGTTGATGGGCCCATGCATAGGAATTACAGCAAAAAAATGCCATGCTATGTCCTGCAGCCTTTGTCATATCTGATGACACTGTTCAAAATCCACCTACCCCTCAAATCAGCTGTTGCTTCTCACAGGAGTGATAGGAAGTGCTGCATGTGGCATCCAAACAAGATTGTCCTTCTTCATTGTACTGTGTTCATACTATGACAATGGTCACTGGGGGTGTGTCCTGATGATCGCACATGTGCAGGGGTACACATTTTTCATGGAACAAATAGCAGTGGCACATATTTGTCCCCAAGTATGCCCCTGCACATGTGGTACAGCACGCACCTGGCCAGCAGTCAGAGCATGGCCAGCCAGGCTCCATTTCTGGCAGTGCATGCTGCTGCGGCATGCACCATGCTGCTTTTTTTTAGCAGCAGGTTTTGGGTTGTTTTTTTTTTACACCAGGCTCTTCCAATGTCAAGAAGAACTGCTGTGCTGCTAATTAGCAGCACGGTGAATGGGTGCATGTGTGCTGGACGCACGTTGCAATGCTGCAAACTGCACGTGCATGCTTGTTGGGACATGTGCCCTGAGAGGGTCAGTATCTGTTATGATCATCAGAAAGGGTGCTATTTGAATAAGACTGTGGGTGGATTTTCAAAAACATCTCAGAAGCACCAGTCACAGTGATTTCCCCATACCTCTTTGGGCTCCTAGCCTCCAAAATCAAGAGAAAAAACAAACAGACAATGGAAGAAAGTTTGAGTCATTAAGGCAGTATAATAAGGAACAGCAAGAATATGTAAGGATAAAAATTAGGAAAGTAAAGGTAAAAGGGGGTACAATTGACAAGGAATATTAAAGACAACTGGAAAGGATTCTACAGGCAGAAAAGAAAGATGAGGTTAATTGTGGGTCGACTGCTCAATGATATGGTGAAGCTATTCATAGAACTGTAAAAAAGGTACAGCTACTCAATGACTACTTTGCTGCAATTTTCACAAAAAAATAAACTGCCCAGACAACTTCTTTGTTTATATTAATTTTGGAAGGGAAGGGCTGTAGATCAAGATAAGTAGAAAGTGAAGTAGAGAGCTTTTGACAAATTTGAATGACTAAGGCAGCCACGTCTGATAAAATTCTTCCCTGGATGCTGAAGAAACTAGATGGAGAAATCTCAGAGTCATTGTTAATAATATTTGCAGAGTCATGGATGACTGGCACGATCCCAAATGACTGAAGAAGGGCTAAAGTAGTACCTGTTTTTAAAAAAGGGAAAAAGGAGGACCCAGGAAATTATCAGTCAGCCTGACTTCAAAACTTCATAAGTTATTGGAGCAAATTATAGAAGAGTCAATTTGTAAAGATTTGGAGGAGGAAAGGGGATCATAACAGCCAAAATGAATCTGTTAAGAACAAATCATACCAACCAACTTGATTTCCTTCTTTGACAGGGTAACTAGCTTTGACAGGTAACTAGAAAGAGAGAAATGCAGTGGACATAATATACCTGCTGGACTCTAGTAAAGCTTTTGACACAATCCCATGTGACTTTCTCACAAGTAAACTGGAGAAATGTGGCCCAGACAGAATTACTGCTAGATGAATACATAATTGGTTGAATAACTGCAAGCAAAGAGTAACTATACATTGATCAATGTCAGGAAAGGCAAGAGGTCTCAAGCGAGGTTTCACAGGGGGCTGTTCTGAGTCCAGCACTGTTTAACATTTTTATTAATGGTTTGGATGAAGGAACAGACAGCTCACTGATCATGGTTGGTGTGATAAACAACACTGGAAGAGGATGCAGACTCTTTGGAGGACAGAATTAGAATTTAAGAAGATCTTGATAAATTGGAGAACTGAGCTACAGACAACAAAATTAAATTCAGTAAAGACAAATGTAAGGTGTACACCAAATGCACAACTATAGAATGAGGGATAGCTGGCTAGGCAGTAGTACTGCTGAGAAGGATTGGGAGATTGTGGTGGATCAGGATCTCAGTGTGAATCAGCAATATGATGCCATCACACAAAAAAAATGCATTTTGGGGCTATATTCAAAGAAGAATAGTATGCCAAACACAGGAAGTGATAGTACCTCTCTACTCAGTATTTGGTTAGGCCTCAACTGGAGTCTCGTGTCCTTTTCTGAAATCTGCATTTAGAAGGATGCAGAGAATCTAGAGAAGAGCCACAAATGAGTGGCAAAATTCAGGAGTGGAGGAGAGGGGGGAAATTAAAGCCAGGTGAAGAAAGGTGAAGAAAGGTTGAGATGTACATTTGGTTTGGAGAAAGAGATTAAGAGAGGGGGATAAATTATAGAAGTTTCCAGATATCTGAAAGGCAGCCATAAAGAAGAGGGAGAACAACTGTTTTCCCTTTTCAGAGGGCAGAAAACAAGACATTGAGTTTAAACTATAGCTAAAGAGATTAATCTCAAGAAAAAAACCTGCCTAACTGTAAAAGCAGAAAGACAATGGAAGAAACTACCTAGGAAAATTTCACTGGAAATTTTCAACAGGGCATTGGTTAGGCATGTGTCTGGGATAGTTTAGGGAAAGTGCAGCCTGCATTTCATAGTTTCATAGTTGGTAGGGTCAGAAAGGACCTAAGCAGATCATCAAGTCCGACCCTCTGCCATGGCAGGAAAGAGTACTGGGATTTGATGATCTGCTCGGGTCCCTTCCGACCCTACAAACTATGAAACTATGAAATGCAGGCTGCACTTTCCCTAAACTACCCCAGATATATGCCTAACCAATGCCCTGTTGAAAATGTCCAGTGAATTTTTCCTAGGTAGTTTCTTCCATTGTCTTTCTGCTTTTACAGTTAGGCAGGTTTTTTCCTTGAGATTAAATCTCTTTAGCTATAGTTTAAACTCAATGCCTTGCTTTCTGCCCTCTGCGAAGGGAAAACAGTTGTTCTCCCTCTTCTTTATGGCCGCCTTTCAGATATCTGGAAACTTTTATAATTTGTCCCCTCTCAATCTCTTTTTCCAGCATTTGTGAAGGGGGCTGGATTATACGGTCTTGTATGTCCCTTCCCACCTTTTGATTCTGTTATTCTATTTGCTAATCTTCAGACTCCTTCACAAACACTGCTTCTTCCACATGGGACTAGCTGACTTGACAGAGTCAAAGCCATATGGTCATTAGTGGAATGGACTGGATCTTTGTCCTTGCAGACAGATGAGCCTACTGAAATGGTTTCACAAGGAGCCCCGAATTTCCTTGAACTAGTCCTGGAGCCATACCTGTTGAATTTCTGATTTTGAGTTTTCAGTTGGCTGACCTTGGTACATGCTTGGCCACCACTGCACTGTAGAAACCACAGTGTAGTATCCCACAGATCATGTGTTTTGTGAATGAATGAGGGTAGTTTATAGACAGCAATTCAGGCCATCCACTAATAGGGTGTGGATAAAGAGTTTAATCTTTTTGGGATACCACGTTCAATTTTCAGTATGTCAGATCACAGCAAAAATAGGAGACCTATACTGTCAGGTGTGCATTAGTGTGTACATTAGTGGGTGATGCCACAGCTGTTTGCCCCACACTTGTGATCATCCACTGGGGATGGAAGAAATGAAAAAAATTAGACTGAAATCTTAAAATGGAAATTGGCACAAGATCGAATACATAAATCTGCCTGGATTTGGCTAAAGGGAAAGCCCCCTATTACTAGCAGAGACTTTTTAGGGCCTTTGCTGGAGATGAAGAAATATGAAGAAGAGCAAAAGAAAGCAGGGAGCGAATTCCAGTGGAAGGTCACTAGATTTTTCTTTTCAACACTAGGTTTGTACAGTAGTCATATACATTGTAATTAAAAACAGAGAGCAGTAGAAAACTAGTTATGCCCTTCAAGGCATTGGTGACCCAATTATGTTGAGCTTTATTTGCTCAGAAACCCTTAAAACTAGCTCCAGTCTAAGGCAGTTTTTCCTGATCATGTGTGAGTTAAAAGTGTGGTCTTTGGACACTTGCTTCCTTCTGAGCATGAAAAACTAGAGGACCAATCCCCAAATCCTCTAATTTGTAAATGTAGATTCCCAATTCCCCTCCCAAGTTGCTAAGAGCAAGCATTCATGTGTGACCTGAAAATGGATGTGGAATGACAGCTATCTGGACACTTTTACATGTGCTTTGGAGGTTGGGAGGGGCGTCGG
>NW_017728915.1:5108251-5118678 GCF_001723895.1 Crocodylus porosus | reverse complement strand
ACTGCTTCACAGTTAGGGCAGCTAGGATCTGGAACCAACTTCCAAGGGAAGTGGTGCTGGCTCCTACCCTGGGAGTCTTTAAGAGGAGGCTTGATGCCTACCTAGCAGGGATCATTTGAGCCCAGTTTTTCTCCTGCCCTGGCAGGGGGTTGGACTTGAAGTTCTGTAAGGCCCCTTCTGACCCTACTTCTATGATTCTATGAACCACCACCATTTTGAAGCATGGGGATGATGATACATGAGATGCTGTGGCGCTTTAATAAGAGCAGCTCTGAGAGCTGCTCCATAAAATGCCTCTCTTTCCCCCCCTCGAGCAAGTGTAAAAACGCCTTCTGGTCAGCATCTGATGTTACGAACACCTAACTGAATTTATTCAAGTGCTCTGGGAGTGGTGGGGGTGCTTTAATAAGAGCAGCTCTGAGAGCCAGTCTAATTAAAGTGCTACAAAATCTCATGCATCAGTGTCCCTGCACTTAAAAATGGTGGCGGGGGCACTTGAACCAAAGCTCATTCGATGAGCTTTAGTTTAAACACCCCCCCACACCATTTTTAAGTATGTGGATGCTGATACATGAGATGCAGGGGGCTGCTGGAGCATGGTAATTACCACACTCCAGCAGACTTGATAGCCTAGTGGCTAGGGCACTTGCCCAGGAAGCAGGAAATACAGCTGTCAGAAGACAGGGCAGCAGAAAGACTGACTCAAAGTCTGCTTCGACATGCTGTAATTACAGCACATTTGAGCAGCCTTCACACTTGTGTACAGGCACCAGTAGACTGAAGGAACTGTTTCCTGCCTTTTCATTTTATCCAGAATGAGGGCTTTGGTCTGTATTTCCCTATACAGTACTGTCCCCTCACATTCACCTTGGTCCAGAGAAATTATTCCTGGTCATTTATCTCTGCAGTCTTTCTTTGTCTCTATCTGTACTTTTGTTCCAGTTAGCCAAAGAAGCTACGTAAATACATGAAGCAAGCACATGAGAGCAGCAGGACTGGATACTGTCCCAGCCCCCTCTTCATATATAATTAGAGTAATCCTCCTAAATACTTATGCACAAACCCTCTTGGCCCTAAACAAGGGAAGAAAAATCTCACGCAGTAGATATGTATGCAGAGGTATAGCAAGGCACCGCTGTGCTTGAGGCAGATATAATGCACAGGGCAGTCAGCTGCCATGGTGCCAATGGCACCAGCATGGCCAACTGCCACCTTTCTCACCTCCCCTCAACAAAGAATGCTGCCCTAGTTGCTCCACCCTGTTACATCGCTGGGTGTGTAGCTCCGAGAGGACCACACACTCTTTACCTCAACTCTCTCTCTGCACTTCTTTAAAACATTTCATTTTAAGTGCTCAAGATGCCTCAAATCATTAAAGGTGCCTGTATATTCTGTGTGGGTGTTCTCTCAGGAAGGATGAGAGGGGGCCACTATTGGAGTTCATAAGGACAAAACCCAGCAAATCCCAGTACCTTTCCCTGATCCTCACCCTGCTAATTTCAGCCAAGATTGGAAAGTCTATCTACTACTAAATTATTTGATACAAGCTAAGGCAAGCTATTGCCATATGTGAATCCTACAGTTCCTGAAAGTGCCCAGTTACGAGAAGGCCAATGTATAAGCCACACCACAATGACTTTGAAAAGTCCCTTTGTTTACAGTGACACCAGAATGAAGAATGAATCTCCGATGCCTTCAGCAGGGGATGAGAGCAGCATTAACATCCCAGGTCACTTTTGAAGGCTGAACTACATTCTTCCACATGCTAAGCCTGGTGGTTCTTTGGCCAATATAAATTTCAGTTATAACAGAAGAGTATTCAAGAAGGTGGCATTTCATACCAAACCCTTACATTAATCTTCATGTGGAGTGTGAACAGACTGCAAAGCAAGAATGGCCAGGAGAGGAGGAATGGCTAGAGCAGGGAAAAAAGATGCTCCATTGGTAGAGATATTATATCAATTTTTGCTTTGTACTTCCTCACATTTTTGGTGGAAATGGACAGACATCTCAACACATTAATCCACCAACTCATGGTATTTATACACCACTTCTATGCAGTAAATTTAGGGTAGAGTCCTATTTCACTGTACACACCTAAATGACCTTACACACAGTTTGGGATCCTATTTCACTTTTCAGTGAAACAGAATCACCCCGCATGCATACCTGCCAACAGCAATGGGGTGGAGCCTATGCTGTAGCCCAGTAGTCTACTGGTTAGGTCATTTGCCCAGGAAGCAGGAGATGCAGGTTCTAGGCTGTCAAGAGATAGGGAAGCAGAAAGATTGACCCTAACAACCTGAACTGTAAGTGGTCTAACTACTTCCAGCTGGCTCAGTTACCTGCAGAGGTATGGCTGCTTGGAAATATGCCTCCTTTTCAGTGCTCAGAAAGTGACTCAACAGCAGATACTGCTGTGGGTAGGTCTTTTGTACATCACTACGGGCCTTATCAGACATTAGACTTAAGATGTAATTTATTTAGAATGTAGTAAGCATTGCTGCAACAGTCTGCTACTGGCTAAACTCTTTCTCTGCCAATTTCCCCCTCTTTCCCTCTTTTTGTCTGCCTTCTTCACTTGCATTCATTTTCTCTTATGGGCTCCTGAGAAGAAGCCACTGCAAAATGATGGGCTCTTGAAAAGGCACATACAAAGGAAAGCACGTTCCAATCTCCACAGCCAAGAATGCCTAACTCCTGCCTCCTGACTTTTTCACCCCAGTTGCATCTAATTCCTGCATCTCAGATGTCCACAGATGCCTTGCTTAGTCATGTGTTAAGAGGCTGTTTGGAGATAGTTTAGGTGGAGATCACCAAGGGCTTTAATAATTTTAAAGTGCCCCAGGAAGTAATGGGGAACCTCTGGTGAGCATGCTACATTAGAGTGATGGGTCCTTGGCGTCTCACATTTTATACAGGCTGACGGTCTGGACTGGTCTTGAGCAGATTTTCTTGCTGTTTGCAGAGTGAATTACTGCCATCCAGTCATGATGAGACAAACCTATTTATTCCAACAGATAGATCACACCCACAGGGAATGGGTATAGTCTTTGAAAAAGCCAACAGGGACAGAAAGGAGTTCTTCCTATCATAAGTCATGATGGATGTCAAGGACAAAGCTGAAATGAGTAACAGCCAAAAACTATGCACTATTTCAATAACAAACAGACAGATGCTGTGGAGGGTGCAACCAGGGCCAATATAACTTCTCCATCTCTGCTTTTATGAATTCCCCTGTTGCATCATACGGTGCATCCTCACTGGCATTAAGGACTGAGCCTGAGGATTGCCCTCAACTAATCCAAGCCACATGAGTTTCCTACCCCATTAAAATTTTACCGTGCAGTCAACTGCATTCTACTTCCTGTTATTCAAGCAGAGCTCTTCTAGGAATCAGTCTGCACACTACTTATTTCTCTTCTTTTGATAGGCTTTAACAATATGCAGAAGAGACAAAGTAGGGGTGCAGAAGGATCAGAAGTCAGAAGCAGAGATTTGCTGCTGGGCAACCTGCTATATTTTCAGCCTGCAGTCTCTGGGTGAGTTCCAAACCCCCTTAAGGGAGGGATGGGTGGCAGCAAGTTAAACCTCAAACCTTGGATACTCAGCAAAAGGTCAAAGGTCAGACTGGACAGCCACCAGGGGTGAAGCCTATGGGTTCTTTCTGTAGCTGGCTAATCGTTATAGATTTGAAGATAGTCCTGTGACTGATCCGTAAGTGTAAACAAACCATTACATTGGTAGGGGATCCTATGCTGCTCTGGCAAACCCTGAGGTAGAGTTGACCTCTCCTCAGTCAATCTCAGCTCCTCTTCACTATTAAACAACACCTAGAAATGATCTTTTTTTTTAAAGTGTTTTCACCTTGACCACTCACTCCTCCATAGGTTATAAGACATTCTATTCAGCAGCATAATGAATAAAAAAAATGCTCTTTGCTAATTCTGTGGCTCGCAGTGTCAGAGGTGAACCTCTGTACAAGTTCAAGCAGTCTCAGAATCACTCTCATTTGGGCCTTGCTACTTTATCATCTCACAGAAGCCACTGCAGCGGTTGGGCATGCTGCCACTGAGCACAGGATTAAGTCACTCTATTATCTTGTAATACCAGTTTTCTTATTAAAGCAATAGTTTTTTTGATGTAACTGATTTTTTCCTCCAGAAAACTGTAAAATGTGCTATTATCATGATTACAATATTTTCCACACTAGTCACATACTGAACAAACAGTGTAAGTTAATTAAACACTTAGAGCATGGATGTCCTTGCTTGGGGTCATGACCCGCAGGTGTCAGGGCATCACAACTATGCTTCTCTTCGAACAATATTATTTACAGTTGTATTGTAGCATACCAGCTCTACCCAATACAGCTGTATTGGGGGTACAGCTGGTATGAAAAATGTTGTGACCCACTGCCTTAGATCCTAGCGATTTTTCCCCAGCCAGGGCGGTTAGAGTAAAACACAATTTGATATTATCTGTGCAAAGGTTGTAAAGCTTTAACCATACATGGAGTTGACCCATAAGAGAATACCATATTGGAATCTATCTATCTTTCAAATTAACCTTTCTTTTTGTTGATCCTCCTCTTCCTGAGTTGCAAAAACCTTCCACTGGAAGTGTGCTATGATATCACTTCGATTATGTATGACCACCGATCTCTGGTTTGCCAGGGTAATATATGCCTTCTCGATTGTCAAGGAGTTCTTGCACAGCCTGATGTTGACATCTGTGGCAGCTCCATACATACTTACGTGGATATCTTCACCTAGAACAGAGCAAAAGATGGGAAATTCAATTGCCTCTTCCAAGTGAATTATTTTATTGGCTGGGACAATACATGAATAACACTTTCCAGTTTTTGTTTCAGTTTGTAGAGAAATCAATTAATGTATTAACTCATCCTGACAGTAAACATGGTCAAGACCAACAAAGTTTGTGTCCTCATGTGATGTAGTCATGTTCCTCTTGAGCAGGAGAAAAGTACACAGAGATGGCATACTGGACTGCAAAGACTTAACCTTTTTTCTGTATTTCTTTTGAGATGTGCACTCCCAAGGCTGGTAATAATTTGCAGTGTCATTTGCAAAAGTGGCTTCTTGACTATGAAGCAGCAGTGCCACTGGAACTCAAGAAGACTTCTGTTTCTATATCATTCATGTGCTTTTGAAGGTCGCCACCTTAGTCACCACTTGGTCAGGGCTTCCTGAATGACAAGAGTGGACAGGTGCTATGTTTCTCCTTCCTTCTCAATAGGCCAGTGCAAAGCAGCTAGTATTCACTTTTAATTCGGTCGATTCAGGGGACAGTGATTCAATTCACTGATTCGAATCACTGTCCCAAATTGATTCGTCTGAATTTGATTTGGAGATTCAGCCGCAGCCAAACCGGCTGAATCTCCAACTTGGCTTCGCCCCCTGCTCGCTCTCCCAGCTCCTGGCTCTTTGAAAAAAAAAGTCCCCACTCACTGGCTGCTGCCAGGGAGGGGGGCAATCTCTGCTTCCCCCGGCTGCCCCATGCTGCATGGGGGACTCTGCCATAAGTCCCCCAATCCCCATCCACTTTCTCAGCCACCCCCATGGCTGCCCCGTCCGCTCCCCCAGCTCCTGGCCCTTTAAAAAAAAGAAAAAAAGCCCGAACTCATGAGCTCCTGACAGGTGGGGGGCAATTCCTACTGCCCCACGCTGCATGGGGGGCTCTACCACAAGCCCCCAGAAGCCCCAAAGCTGCTGCAACATTGAGGCAGGACTTTTTTTTTTTTTTTTGGTTTTTTTCTTAAAGGGCCAGAGCTAGGCCAGGTGGAGTAAGGGCCAGGAGCTGGGGTGGGCAGGGCAGTCATGGGGCGGGCTGAGAGCATGGCCGGGGGTTGAGAGGCACATGACAGAGCTCCCCATACAGTGGGGGGCAGTGGGGCTTGCCCCCCCCCAGCAGCACCCGGTGAGTCAGGGCTTTTATTTAAAGAGCTGGGGCAGGCAGGGCAGCCATGGGGGTGGGGAGGGCAGGGAAAGTGGGCAGGGATCAGGGGGGCACTCAGGGGGCTGGGGAAGCAGGCAAAGGATGGGGCCTGGCGGGGGTCCCCACCATGGTCCCCTGCCCCCTCCCCCACTCCCTACTTACCAGCGTGCAGTCTGTGTCCAGTTCCCTGCTGCAGGAAGCACGGACTGCCCGAATCGCTGAAGTTCTCCAAATCTTTTCTGAATTGATTTGGAGAGCTTTGAATTGATTCAGACCTTTTAACTGGTCTCCTGATTCAATTCAGATTCAGAGATTTGATCACTGAATCAGGCCTAATCTCCTCCGAATTGAATCAGCACCCAAAGCTTTGCACAGCCCTACTAATCAACTTTTCCTTTGAACTACATATGCTTAGAGGGAGATAGGAGAAGCTGGCTGTTTTACTGCAAGAAATCTCCTCTTTCTTTTGAAACACTTTGGTAAAGAGGAAAGGATTAATTGACTCACATGCACTGAACTGAGGCCATTGGAATCTGGCCTGGGAGAGAGAGGCAATGTATATATAGCATACTGCCTGGTTAGCCTGCTACTTTTATCCTGATACTGTCACTTACTCATGACTGCATGATTTCATGATGAGAACGTTCACAACTATTTACATAAACATAGTGAGGATTCTCGTCTTTGATCCTTCTAACCTTCATCTCCCTGCCTACGAAGTGGAGATGGTGGCAGACTCCACAGAGCAATCAACAAACTAATAAAGGACTACTTACAAGCCTGCTAACTAAGTGAATAGGACACCTGCCTAAACCTCAATGGACACTAGTATTTTAAAGGTTGCATACCCAAAAGTTTTTTTCAGAAGGTAACTTCAGTGGTATACATAAAATCCAGACAGGAGCCCTGGGGTATTAGCATTCAGTTATGCTTATGCACACATCCAAAAATACATTTTCTCACAAATACAAAAGAATGTGATGAACATGATGGCTCTAACTTTTTAACCTAAAAATGGCTTTTCTGAAACCACTGTCTGTAAAGAGTGATGGATCAGTGCCTATGGCCAAAGCCGAGCTCCAAAGCCAGTACCAGCTCCACAGCTGAGCCTGAGCAGCCAGGCCATGTGCTACGCACTGTCAAGCTACTCTGAAGTATTTTTTCCAGTTCTGAAGCTGGAGGAACCTCAGCAAAGATTTGTGACTCAACAGATTATATGCGAATGTGGCCAGAAGATGTTCTTTACACAGTAGGAAATATCCTTTACAGAGCAGCACACAGAGATCTCTTGTGAGACAGCATTCCAGAGCATGGAGAAAAGTACTTGTGTGCTGAATGGGCCCCCAAACCCTGGCCCAGCTACTATGTAGCATACTGACACTGATCCTGGTATATAAGGATCCTCCATGACTCTGGGAAGTGAAACAAGATTCACCACTGCAAGAAACGTGCCCCGCTTTCATTCATTCCCTTATGTGTGCAGGAGAACTGGTGCTACAGTGAGTGGCTTTATGATGCACATGAGTCTATTTTGACAGGAAGACGATGATTTCTCCAATGAATGGAGAATCTAATTTCAAGGACAGGCAGTTTATCAGAGTCTAAGGAGGCGCTTTTTTTCAAGTGATCATGTCTTGCATGCATCACAAGACTGTTGTATGCTCCTTGGTTGGTGGATAAAGCACAGTGCACACTGGTAAATGCAAGCTATGCACAGCTCTGAATATATTCAAAAGCATATGTAAGATCAGCTAGACCAAAGCAACAGACCTCTACTGAAGTCAAAGACCTGCCCCCAATTTCATCAGCTGAGACTGCCCTATAATCTTGTGCCCATACACTTTAAAACAAAGGCCTAGGTGTAAAGTGCTAGGGGTTTCTCTGAAGGCTTCAGAACCTATAGGAGCAACTCCTGCTGCAAAAAATAATAGAGGAAATCAAAATCAATCTGAATATATAAATCCACAGATAGCTTCATACACAATACAATGCCCAGACGCCAGTGAGTCGGCAGCAGGCTGTGGATTTCCAGAAGAGTCCAGGAGAGCTGTCTGTACTCTAAAGAAGCCTTACTGAGAGTGCAGGAACAAATCAACCTGATTAAAGGGCCGGACCTGGGGCAGGCAGGGCAGCCATGGCAGCAGGCGGGGCTTGTGCAGAGCGCCCCCATGCAGTGTGGGGCAGTGGGGATTGCCCCCCTGCCCGGCCACACCCGCTGTATCCAGCCTATTTTTTTCAAAGTGCCGGAAGCTGGGGTGGGTGGGGCAGCCATTGCTTGGGCTGGGACAGCAGGCTAGGGATAGAACTGGGTGATTCAGCCAAATTGTTTCAGGACAGTGATTCAAATCACCAAATCGAATCACTGTCCCCCGAATCATCCAAAGCCAAAGCAAATACTAGCCACTTTGAACAGGCCTAAAAAGTATTGCTTCTTATCCCATCTTCATGATGGGATGAAATCAGGAAGGTCAAAGTGCAACTGGAATTGCAGCTAGCAAGGAATATGAAGTGTAACAAGAAGGGTTTCTACAAGTATGTCAGTAATAACAGGAGGATCAGGGAAAGTGTGGGTCTCTTACTGAATGGGGGAGGCAAACTAGTGACAGAGAATGCAGAAAAGGCTGAAGTACTCAGTACCTTTTTTGCTTCTGTCTTCACAAGAAAGGTCAGCTCCCAGACTACTGCACCAAGCAGTACAGTTTGGGGAGGAGGTGAGCAGCCAACAGCATCTAAAGAACAGTTTAGAGACTATTTAGAACAGCTGGACAAATACAAGTCCATGGGGCCAGACAGGATGCACTAGAGCAGGGGTGTCCAACCTTTTTGAATGTAGGGCCAGATCATGAACTTTTTATCACCCAGTGGGCCAGACCCCAGCCAAAGGACCGCCCCCCTCCCCCCCCACTGCTGAGGGGCTGAGGGAGGGACAAGGGGTGGGAACGAATGTAAACAGTGTTTACTTTCATTTCCCGTCGCAGCACCTCAGGCCTCAGGGTGGCCCACAGGCTGTATGCTGGACAAGCCTGCACTAGAGGGTGCTGAGGGAGTTGACTGATGTGACTGCAGAGCCACTGGCCACCATCCTTGAAAACTCAGGGTGATTGGAAGAGGTGCTGGATGACTGAAAAAGGGGAAACATACTGCCCATATTTAACAAAGGGATAAATGACGAGCCAGGGAACTACAGACAGGTCAGTTTCACCTCAATCCCTGGAAAAATCATGAAGCAGATCCTCAAAGAATCCATTCCTAAGCATTTGGAGGAGAGAGAGGTGATCAGGAACAGTCAGCATAGATTCACCAAGGGCAAGTCATGCCTGACCAACTTGATTGCCTTCTATGATGAGATGACTGGCTCTGTGGATGCAGGGGGACCAATGGATGTGGTATACCTTGATTTTAGCAAGGTTTTTGATACAATCTCCCACAATATTCTCACAGGTAAGCTAAGGAAGTATGGGCTGGACTAATGGACTATAAGGTGGATAGAAAACTGGCTGGAGCAGCAGGCTCAGAGGGTAGTGGTCAATGGCTCAATGTCTAGTTGGCAGCCGGTATCAAATGGAGTACCACAGGAATCGGTCCTGGGGCCAGTTTTGTTCATTGTCTTCATCAACAACCTGGAAGATGGCACAGCATGCACCCTCAGCAAGTTTGCAGATGACACCAAGCTGGGGGAAACAGTAGATATGCTAGAGGGTAGGGCTAGGATTCAGAGTGACCTAGACAAATTGGAGGATTGGACCAAAAGAAATCTTATGCAGTTCAACAAGAACAAGTGCAAAGTCCTGCACTTTGGATGGAAGAATCCCATACACCGGTACAAGTTGGGGGCTGACTGGCTAGGCAACAGCCCTGCAGAAAAGGGCGGGGCGTTACAGTGGACAATAAGAAAGATTTGAGTCAGCAATGTGTCCTTGTTGCCAAGAAGGCTAAAGACATACTGGACTGCATTGGTAGGAGTGGCCAGCAGGTCAAGGGAAGTGATTAGTCCCCTCTATTCAGCACTGGTGAGGCCACCCCTGGAGTAGTGTGTTCAGTTTTGCCACCCCCCCCACTACAGAAAGGATGTGGACAAACTGGAGAGAGTCCAACAGGGGCAACAAAAATGGTGATGGGGCTGGGGAGCATGACTTATGAGGAGAGGCTGAGGGAACTAGGTTTATTTGATTTAGAGTAGAGAAGACTGAGAGGGGATATAATAGCAGCCTTCAACTACCTGAAAGGAGTGGGGGGGTCAGAAAAGGATGGATCTAGTCTGTTCTCAGTGGTGGCAGACGACAGAACAAGGGTAACGGTCTCGAGTTGCAGCAAAGGAAGTTTAGGTTTGATATTAGGAAGAATTTTCTCACTAGGAGGGTAGTAAAACAGGAGGGATTGTGTTGACAAAAGGGGCGGGGGTGTAGCTCGCTATGTGAAGGAAAGCTACATGTCCCTGCAAGCTGATGTTGGCGACCGGCATGGACAGC
>NW_017728915.1:5088063-5103121 GCF_001723895.1 Crocodylus porosus | reverse complement strand
TCTCCATCCTTGGAGGTTTTTAAGACCCAGCTAGACAAAGCCTTGGCTGGGATGATCTAGTTGGGGATGGTCCTGCTTTGAGCAGGGGGTTGGACTAGATGACCTCCTGAAGTCCCTTCCAGCTCTCAGTTGTTATGATTCTCTCTCACTGGTAGACAGATTAATTGACACAAAGAGTAGAGCTGTCAGTGTAAGCCAAGGGCACTTGCATACTTCATGTCTGAGATGCCAAATCAGATGTGACATGTCATTTAGGGTTCTTGGTCACTTAATATGTAAGGGAAAAATCTCGCTGCGGTAATAGTGATATAGTGGTTGAGAATTTCATTTGACAGGGTAGTTGTCTACAGTTTAGTCTTTTGGGATTTTTTACTGCCATGAAACCACACGTTTACTGAAGCTGGGTATGTCTGTCCTGTCATTATTTATATCATGCATCCTTATTACAGAGGCTGTCAATCACATCATCCTTAGATATTTTTAAATAAATTACCTACATAAAGGCAGGACACAAAGACAAACTCACTTGACAGCCTGAGATGCAACTGTGCTGGAAAACTAAATCAAGATGGACTTTTCATATATTAGAATAGCAGAGCACCTGGAGTGTAGTGCTTCTGAAACTCTTTGACAAAGCAGGTAGCAAGCTATATTAGTACTGCTTTTATCTGCAAGTCAATGGACATAGGTAGCTTACCATACCATGGTGATTTTTCCCTTCCCAAAGAAAAGATGGAGCCATCTAATTATTCTTCCTGAAGGCCCATGCTAAGCCAAACTACTGAAAGAATAAAATAAATGAAGTGACACAGACCTGATCTACACAAGACGCTGACTGTGCCGTTATTACTGCACAAACATTTAGTACTTGCATACACAAGTACAAAATGACTGTGCAGTAACTGGCATTACTGCGCAGTAACCACACAGCCTCTTGGTGATGATGACTGTGCAACAGCTCATTACTGCTGCACAGTAGCATCACATCACTCTTGGTGCCACATGATGCCACTGCACAGTAGTAATGAGCTACTGTGCAGTCAGCATTTCGAGTAGATGTGGTCACAGAGTACTGCAGAAGTCCACTAATAATTCAGGAAACACTATCTTAACAATACTAGAGGTGAAGACTTTCCACATCTCCCTCTTCAAAATGACCTCAGACAGAGAGACAGGAATGTTTTGAGTACCCTTAATGGATATTTGGATGAATAAATAAGTAGAGCAATGGGCAAACTTTCTAAATTAATTTGGGATGTTTATGAGATTTGTAGCCAACACTTACCTTCATTTTTAACTATTCTAGACACCAGGAATGGACAAAAATATTGATTAGGCAGCCAGACAGAAATAATACCATGGAGTGGGGTTTTTTGGTTTTTTGGGGTTTTTTTTTTGGGGGGGGGGGGTGTTAATGTCTTCATTAATATGTATTGTTCCTTTCTCCTTTGCTGGGATTTGTAATTAGACTCTTAAGGCGGCAACATGACCAGATGTCTGTCAAGTTCTGAGTGTTTGGGAATCACTACAATGAGCTACCATTTGGTCATGCAAAATAATTTTGTTCTAACATTTACTTGTTAATGAAGTTAATGGCTTCATCTCCAAGATACATTTGATCTTTATAAGGCTAGAAGAAGCCACAAATAAGCTTTCTTGCTTGGATTCCCTGCATAGTAACATACTGCAAACCAATAACAATTCTACAGGCGGGTCATTTTTAGCTGTGCTCCTACCAGACTGTGTCCAGGATTCAATTCTTGGCATTGTTAAATAACTGCATTATTTACTCCAGCTCTCAGTAACTGCTCATTTATAAATGTCATCACTAAATAATTGCTGTTGATAAAATGTGTAGTTTTAGAGAATCATTTTCAGGATAGAATAAAAACTCAGGACATTCTAAATATTATTGTTACAATTATTATTTCTACTCCTATAGTAGCCAGGAGAATTAGTCAAGGACTAGGACCAAATTAGGTCACTCTGCACAAACTTGAAACAGAAACACAGATGCCACCCAAACAGCTTCCAACCTAAGTATAGGACAAAATTAAACAGGTGGCAACAGACAAAGAAGTACAAGGAATCAGTACTGGTTAACCCGATACAGACAGCTCTCTGTTCTAAATACTAGCGTTCCATCAACCATACTTTCTTACATGGAACTGCACCTTTTCCCCAGAAAAAAGCAGCTGAAAACCAGAGCATGCATTATATACTAGGAATATGGTAAGAGCAGGTTCTGCCACTTACCAGCTGAAAGTAAAATCTGCAACAATCCACAGGGAGCGGAACAATGAGCAGTCAGCTCCCTAGATGCTGCCATTGTATTTCCTTACTATAAAGAAAGATCTTTTTTCTTTCATTTTGCTTTTTAAAAACAAAGCACATTATATTCCAAGGTGTGTTGTATGCAAAAAATATGGTATTTTGGAGACAAGCAAATTGCTACATTCATCTTGCATCTTTCTTTAATGGGGTATATAAAGTAGGCTATCATCCCCTCTGTATCATGCCTGGGATTCATAAAAGTTGTAACTGTCTCTTGATAAGAAGAACTATATACAATATTGTGGCAGAAAAAAATATTGGGAGTCACTGAAGAGGCTCTGCTACTAATCAGTGGAGGAATCTCTCTGAATATCTTTGATGAATAGGATAATACTCTAGAAGATAAGCAAAGATGTGGCTGCAATATATATATGATGATGAGACCTATTTTTAACCATTATTGATGCTATGGTAATGATGAGAGAGGATATCTTGCCTGGCTGAAATACTTGCTTTGACTGGCGCAAGAACTTTAATCCTAATAGCCTGACAAAAAAGTGCACAATATATTATTTAATAAATCAATCATCCTTCAAGAAGCTCTCATGTTTTCAATCAAGTACTAATTGATCAGAAGGAAAATGTGACTACTAAATGGTCACTGCTGCCTTCATCTGTGTCCAGAGTTAGTAACACTTAAGAATCCATTAGCAATTTCCACAAACAAAAGGTTAAACAGGTTGTAGTCAATGATGACCTGCAATGGAAGATGAAAGTGCACTCTTCCTGAAGGATCACTTTCATGGAAGCAAAAGTCAGGAAATCTTGAGTTGCATGGAAATCTCTGCTTCTGTGGTTACCTCAAGTAAAAACTTAATTAAGTGAAATATTCAAGTTGATATTTTGAGTGCAAAGATGTCTTTGCACACACAGGGTCAGTGTCATTGATAGCTATATCCATTGACATTAATGGGAAATCTTCTTTTCATATCAGTAACATCTCTGGCTAATGCAATAATTAGTATTACGCAAAGATGTGCAACATGGATGCATTCCTGTTCCTGCAGAAACCTACCTCTACACCAGCTGGCTGTAGAAAACGTAAAGCCATACTGTGTTACATTAACAACTTTGTGTATTCTCTGAGCTAGTTATGTTACTACAAGATCTTGCCAGTTAGGTTACTAGTTACGTTACTATGAGATGTGATCCTCGTAGATATCTCAAATTAGATGCAAACCTAATTCTTCTGCATTTGCTCTCAAAATGATAGATCATCTGTCTCAATACAAAGAGCCCTGCACAGGGACAGAAGTCTGAACAGATTCTGTAACAAGTACAGTAGCCTTATCTGAAAAATGAAAAACTGATTATTGGAACTGGTTCTTGAAATTGAGAGCATATGGACAGAAAATGTGAAACCAGCTAACCTGGGATCTGCAAGAGGGGTCTGTCTAGGGATCAGAAGATTTCATCTCCCTAGCACTAGCTTAAGTAGCTAAGGAATCAAGACTTGCATTAAAATAAATAACTATAGGCGTCAATACTAATCATTATAAACAGCTGTGGCCATAGGAAGCTATTGGAACACTGAAGTAACATCTACTCTATGTACAGGAAAATTGTCTAATTTCAGTATGTGGAATAATAAATACTACTAATGATGCTCACAGCAAACTAAAATGCCCTTAACCAGTAGCAGAAAGTTACCTGGAACAAGAGCCACATGATAAAGAAATCTAAAGCAAAAGGCCCCAATAATATCTTGATTCTTATTGCTGTAACCCTACCTTCTATGATACCCCACAATGCTTCATGCTATGGAGAAACCATTAATTCTCACCATATCTTCACAGTACCTCTTTCTGAGTTGAAAAGGTTGACTTATTAGTACAGGAATTATAGGCAACACATTACTCTCCTACTGAATGTGTACAACGTGTCTAAAGAATTCCAGTTTACATGGGCTCTACAGCTCCAGTCTACAGGGGCTGGAGACTTCTGTGGAAGAGCAAAGGTAAGGAAACTGGTTATGTGCCCACAAGTCCTCTGAGATGTGAACACTGAATGAGGTAAGTTTACCTCTGAATAGAACAGAACTAAGATTTTCTGGTTTAGTTTTCATTGAAGTGGGACTTACCACAAGATAAGAACAGATATATGAACAGTTTTCAGACAGCTATTCCACAGTAAGACCCTACCCACTGGTAACTCATTTTGGGAGCCTACATGTGTTTGGGCGGGGGGGAGGGTAAAATCTCCTGTCTCAATAGTCTCTAATTCTGGTAAACCAAATCCTGCAAGTAATTTTTTTCTTCAATCCCTCCTGGTCTAGGTCAGCTTATTTGGGACCCAGTCAGATTCACAGAGGGTAAGCCAAAAGGGATCATTGAGATCACCTAATCTGATCCCCTGTGTAGCAGAGGCCATAGATTTCACCTGGCAACAGCTACATCTAGGGGAAGAACAGTGGATTAGGGGATATTACTTTGATAAACATCCAGCCTTGATTTTAAGACTCTGGTGGAGAACTGGTCTATAAAATGCTGAACGTTCTTAGCAATCTCTGAGGTCAAGACCAGTTGAGAGTACTCTGCATTACATTTGATCGTGCTTTAGCAAATTCAGAATCACCAAATACAATAAACCAAGGGCTCTGCTTCAATGAGCCCTGACCTCCACTCCTGTTTACATCCATTAACGATTCAGAAAGGAGCAATGTGCCATCTCTGGGAGTGCATCCTATGACAGGGAAGAACAAACTGTGAAGGAGCAAAATATTTTAAGATTAATGGATTTTTTATTTCTTTTTAAAATGCATCCTGTAACAGGGAGCCAGGGACTCCTTGTTACTTTAAGGGTGGCAAACTGCCACAGGGAGCCCAAGATGCATGGAGTTGCTTACCAGGAGCCAGGAAAGGCCAGGCAGTAAGGAACTAACAGGCTGTATGCACCCAATGCAAAATAAGTGGCTCAACAATAAGGCAATACAACTGAGTGACCTGGGTGGCAAAGTGTCAACTGCAGTGCTGGTAGCACAGTAGTAATACTGTAGTAGAGAGCTCAGCCTGGAGAAGAGAGATGCTGCTGCAGCTGTCAGGCCAGTCTGGGATCTTAATGGAGGACGCCTGCAGCTGGCCAAAGGAAGGCTCATGACCCCAAGGGGCATAGCCCAGTGGATGTATAATCCCAGGGCTGAGTCTAGAGAGGCAGTCTGGTCCTGCAGGAGAGAGAGCTCCTAAGCAGAGACACTACAGAGGACTCCTGGGCTGACAGGGGATACTGTAAGTAAGGCATAGATGGCTTGCAGAAGAAAATGACCAACGTAGGGTGAGGTTTGGGTTGCACCGTCAAGGAGCTGAGATTTATGTTCAGACCCAGCAAGCTTATTTTTTTGTTTATAGTTTATATTGGTGGTTTGGACTGGGACCTGCAGGAGAAGAAGGAGGTCCCATTTGAATGCCTAACAGCATGAGAATATTTAGAGACTTTCAGGGGTGAATCCCAAGCCTTGGAGGGAGGAAACTGAACCCACAAGGGTAGCTGGTGCCCAAGAAGGGCAAACCCTGAGTCCATGGAAAGGACCTTACCTTGGACTGGGGCTGAGGGCCTGCTGGGACTCTTAAAGACAAGGAAGCATGAAAGGGCCATATCTTAGACAAAGGCTGGGGGCCCATCCAGAAAATTAACTGGTAACACCTATGAAGCATGGACATGGTTGGAGGAAGGTTTGAGGCCACTAAAGTCACTGTCATAGCAGAACCACTGGCATGGCTGTTTGAGTACTCATGGCACTTGGGTCAGGTCCTAGAGGACTGGAAAAGGGCTGATGTGGTTCTTATTTTCAGGAAGGGGAGGAGGGAGGATCCAAGTAATTATAGGCCAGTCAGTCTCACCTCCATCCTCAGAAAAATCTTTGAAAAGTTTATTAAGGATCATATTTGTGGGAGTCCTCTGGGAAAAATAATGCAGCAGGGCAACCAGTATGGATTTGTAATGGGTAGATCATGCCTAACTAATCTGGTTTTGTTTTATGAACAGGTCACAAAATGCTTAGACACAGGAGTAGAGGTAGATGTCATTTTCTTGGATTTTTAGGAAGGCCTTCAATACAGTATGTCATCCCATTCTCACAAATAAATTAAGAGGCTGTGACTTAGATGATTACACAGTCTGGTGGGTGGCAAATTGGCTTGGGGGTCACACCCAGAGAGTGGTGGTGGCTGGGGCGGTATCGACAAGGAAGGATGTGGGCAGTGGGGTCCCACAGGGCTCAGTCCTTGGACCTGTACTCTTCAACGTTTTCATCAGTGACTTGGATGTAGGTGTAAAGTATACTCTGTCCAAGTTTGTGGATGATACTAAATTGTGGGGTGAAGTAAACACTCTGGAGGCTAGGAAACAATTGCAGGCAAGCCCAGACAGGTTGAAAAAGTGGGCAGAACACAACAGGATGTAGTTCAACCAGGACAAATGCAGAGTGCTGCACCTAGGGCATAAAAATATCCAGCACACCTACTGGCTGGGGAATGACCCTCTCAGCAGCTCAGAAGCCGAAAGGGATCTCAGAAGTCATAGTGGAGTCCAAGATGAACGTGAGTCATCAGTGTGACAAAATCATCAGCAAGGCTAACTGCACTTTATCATGCACTAGCAGATGCATGACAAAGAGAACCATGGAGGTGATACTTCCCCTCTATGCAGCACTGGTCAGACTGCAGTTGGAGTACTGCATCTGGTTCTGGGCACCATACTTTAAGAAAGATGTGGATAACCTGGAGGGGGTCCAGAGGAGGGCCACTCATATGGATTAAGGGTTTGCTGGCCAAGCCCTATGAGAAGAGACTAAAGAACCTGGACATCTTCAGCCACTGCAAGAGAGGGCTGAGAGGTGATCTTGTGACCACCTACAAATTCATTAGGGGGGTGCAGCAAGGAATTGGAGATGCTCTGTTTGCCAGG
The DNA here is from genome assembly GCF_001723895.1 of Crocodylus porosus. NCBI lineage: Eukaryota > Metazoa > Chordata > Crocodylia > Crocodylidae > Crocodylus > Crocodylus porosus. Next base: position 5,095,885 of record NW_017728915.1, on the reverse strand, counting down.
GTGCCTCTTGGGGTAACAAGGAACAATGGTCACAAACCAACAGAGAACAGATTTAGGCTAGATAGGGAAAGCCTTTTCACAGTAAGGGTGGCCAGAACTTGGAATGAGCTTCCAAGGGAGGTGGTGCTCTCCCCTACCTTGTGGGGGGGGGTCTCTAAGAGAAGGCTGGATAGGCATCTGGGTGGGGTCATTTGACCCCATCACTCTTTCCTGCCCAGGTAGGGGGTCAGACCTGATGATCTGATGAGGTCCCTTCTGACCCTAGCATCTATGAAAGTGACCACTAAGGCCCATGGTATGCTTGTGTACTCATCAAAAAAAGACAAGAAGTTGCTGTGAGGTCCTAGGAAACATCCCTTATCCCAAGTTAAACAATTATAGCAAGATATGACAGACAAGAGAGTGGAGGGGAGAATAGGGAGCCAGAGTGAAGCAGGAGCTACATGACTACCAGGGCGAATTACCACTGTGTCTAAAGACCTAGACCTGCTACACATCCTTACAAGCCATTGACTGTAACACCATGTCCAAAAGACAGGTGACAGGGCCTTAATAGAGAAGAGATTCTCAAAAGATGCATGTGAAGATATCTGAGTTCTAGGGAGTTCATATCCCTAGAAGCTAATATCTGTTTAGGATATTTTACATCTATGGATAGATCTATACACCAAAGTGAAGGTGAAATATAGGGAGCTTGTGCTAGCATACTAGTGTTAGTTTACTCTAGCTACCAATGGTAATAACAGTAAAGAGGCAGTAGCATGGGCCTTTCCATGTAAGAGGAGTACAAATCTCCAGGGGCCTTGAGTACCTACTATGGTTATCACATGGTAACACCCATGTTATTACATCTTCACTGCTATTGGTGCCCTGATAAAGAGGCATAAGCTTTCACATGTGACAGCCTAATGATGACTTGGGCTGTTATATATAGAAGTTCATGCCTTTTTGTACCATAGGCCCCTGGCAGATCTTATACTTAAGACAGGATAAACCAGTTAATTTTGTCTTTAGTAACCTAGCCACATGTATATGCAATTGCTGCCATGATAAAGTAGGGAATAAACCACAAATGTGTAATAACTTTGTGACCTGATTTTCACTGCACTTTAAATTTAAACATGTGGCCAGACCGATCACTTGATGAGGCTGCTAGCCTTGGAAATGCATCATAGCCTTTGGCTCCAATAAGCTCCTGAGGCTGGAAGCACCAATCATTTGCCTGCCACAACCAGTCATGGGTCACATTACAGCCAAGGGCTTTGCTCTGCTCCCAGGCTAGAAGCAGCAGTCATTTGATCAGGGCTCACAGCTGTGGTGGTACATTGGAGTCAACAGAATATCTGCCAAGGAGAAACTCACCTTAGTACTAAGAACAGTAGATTTGCCTGCACAGACAGTTCACCACTAAAACTTAACTCATTGCTTTGTGAAGCTTTAGAGAGCAAATGAAAGGCATCATTCCTATGTACCCAGTTGTTTAGGGTATACACCAAACAAGTATTAAGAAAAGCAACTGAGTACCCCAGAATTTGGGCATTAATAGCCAAGGAACCCCATACCAATCTCACATCTGAAACTGAATTAATCATTCTAATATCATTGGCAAAATTCCTTTTCACCCATTTTTCAAGTACAGTAGGCTTTGCAACATTGTAATGCTATTGGAAGGCTACATTTGCTCTGCATTCACCATTGTCAACCAAATATACTAAATACTGTAGTTAGCTGTCATCTCTATCAACTTTGAATGGCTCTAATATCACATCAAACTTGCTGTCATTCTATGGTGGACTAAATAAAGAGATTCATGTCACCTTTCTAACTGGTGCATTTAAAATAAGTCTTAGTATTTTCTGTAATCTCACAATTTAATTCCTGCTTTCACCGTTCATGATTAAATGTCGGGAAAGATTTTTCAAGTCGATAGTTATCACTTACGACTGCACATGTTGGTTTGGTTTAGTTTGGTTTTTTTGCCACAAGTCAATATCACAGAAGACAGCAATAAAAATAATTCTGAATGTAACCACAGGTAAGAATTGAGACATCTTGACCTAGTGGATTAAACCATGCATATATAACTGAAGACCTAGTTTCTGGCTCATGTTCTGATGCTGACTTGTTCTGTGACACTGTAGCAGTGGGTAGAATGTTCCTCTATGAAGTTCTTTGAGATCTACTGATGAAAAGTGCTTTGTGAATTATTTTTTTCTGTTATGGCTGTCCCCAAGCAAATCAATGTCTATTCAACAAACGTTCATGTTGGCTCAAAGGAAGAAAGCACCATGGCCTGGCTGTGATAGCTCTCTCAAATTCATTCCAGATGGCAGTACTAATAACATAATAAAGATTTATGCTCAAATAGGCAGTGGTCAGTGCAAATCCTGTTCAATTTGATTTATTTGCCTGATATTAGAATTTCCTGAGATGATGCCGTAAGAACCTGGGACCAGCCAACCTGAGGGACTGTCTTTCTCTGAATTTCTTGGGACACCCAAGATGGCTCCCACTCCCTGTAAAAGAGGGGTACATCCAGATCAGTCTGCACATGCCTCTTTGAGCCTATGCCTTACACCCCTTTGAGACACTGCAAGAGTCACATGTGGGAATGGAAAAAGGTTCCCCCCTCCTGCAAGTTTCCAGCATGGGAGCAAAATTAGACCCCTGGATATCCAGGGGTCAAAAAGAACTGAAGTGAAAAAAGCGGGGCACGCCTATGGTTGGCCCTTGGCCTGGTGCTGAAGCACGCTGCCTGCCCATACAGGGCAGGCAGCATGCCAGCATCAGGGCTCCAGTGCAGGTAAGTAAGGGGACGAGGGGCTGGAGAAGGGGGAAGGGGACTGGGGGGACCCCCGCTGGCCCCACCCCCCGCCTGCCTCCCAAGCAGTGGGAATGTCAAACCTTCCTGTGCTTAGAGAACCAGCTAGACTCTTCTTTCAGATACCTAACTAGAAGCATCAGGGTCATAAAAGCTTTCCTGTGAACCAGAGGCAGCAAGTCTCTTGCACCAATGGGACTTAAGGTCAGACTGTGCTTCAGTCCTGGATTTATGTATAAGTGGTGGTGCACATGCAGAGAACCTTTCTGCACTCCTTCAGCCCCCTGCAGGAAAAACAGTCTGTAAAGTACCCTAAGTGAAAGGATTATGTAGACAGTGCAATAGCCACCTTGCCACAGTCCTGGTGGTGGTTGGGGAGGAAAAAAGTGGATCCATGACCCCAGCACCTACTGCACCACTCAGCTTGGCTCTTCAAAGGCCAACCAAGCATCTGGCACTGCACATTAAGGCAGTATTCTACAGTTCTTGTTCTGTACCCAAATGGCAAGTAGGAATAAACTAGAATGTGGCTGATGGCCCAGCTTTAATTGCAAGGCCTCACAGAGAGACATTGTTGCATTCCCTTTCTACAACTTTGGCTATCCCTGGATACAAGGACGATGTCTGCCAGGGGGTGGGGGTGGGGGATAGTACACAACATCCTGGCCAACTGCCAGGGCTGTGTGAAACTTTGGTGCCTGATTTGGTGGCCGAATCTCCGTATCCAAATCAAATCAGAGGACCCTTTAATCTCTCTGAATCAATTTGGAGGGTTCCGATTCAATTCAGACATACCGACAGCTTTCAATGTTTCTTCTACATACCTCTGGGTAGCAGGTGGCTCGTCAATGCTGTGATGGTGGGGCACATGAAGAGTCATCAGGAGACATTAAAGGGGAAGGAGAACATACAAGTAGGGACATGAGATTAACAGAGTCCCTGTCCCCTCAGAAAGGCCCCTGAGGCCTCCATGGACTTAGGGCATACGCCAACAGCCTGTCTCATGCACCCCATTGGAGGGGGGCTGTGGGCCTTGGAATCCCAGCCGCAGACTGCTGACACCTAAGAAAGAGAGCCTCACAGTAGAGCCTGCATCCTGACCAGATGTACTTTGACTCTGGTGACAGCCCTAGGATTGGTCTTGTTGCTTTTCTGTTATCACTTTGTATCAATAAATTCCCGTGTTATCAACTGGCAGGTGTTGTGATCAGTCTGAAAGTTGTGCCCACCTGGAACAAAGGTATAAGGGCTGGGTTCCTAAAATCCAGTGTCAGCACTCAGTGCTTCCTCTGTCCTCTGTGGGTCTTCTTACCGTGACTGAATTGAGAGAAGAGGACTTGTTTCAGGAGAAGTGTCAGTTATCTATCTCCACACAGTGGCCAGCCCATTGGAGTCAATGTTTCATGATCTTTGCCTCAATGCTGGTTATGATAGCTGCAGAGAGGACGCTGGCATTGGTGCAGTAGCTTTCTCATCTAATGCAAAGGATCTTCCTGAGGCAACACTGATGGAACCATTTCAGGCACTTAAAATGGCTTTAATATGTCACCCATGTCTCACACCCACAGAGAAGCATAGGGATAACCACTGCATTGTAGACCAGGATCATAGTTTCTAACTGTAGACCTCTGTTGGCAAAGACATGGCAAAGCAGATTTTTAAAGTATAGTCTGGCACAGAAAATTGTATGTTCGACTTGTCTATCAAGACTGACTGATTGGGAGATGTGGCTACCAAGGTGTGGGAAGTGCTCAAAGTTTTCCAAGGGTTCTCCATCAATGGTAATTTGTGTGGGGGAGGGAAGCAACTTGTGCTGGAGCAAGCTGATGGAGCACCTTGGTATTCCCAATATTAAGGAGGAGTCCCAAGCTATGATAGGGACCTGAGAAAAGGTCAAGGGTGGACTGCAGATTGGTCTCAGCATGTACAAGGATAACACAGTTGTCAGCATACTGGAAGTTGGTGATGCCAGTCTTGGTAACATTTTTTTTTTTACTGTGGAGGCACCACAAGTTGAAAGGCTGACTGCCCATTTGATAGTCAACGCCAGTTCTGGGAGGAAGGCAGTCACGGATAAGAATCAAAATGATAGCAGATAAATGGAGAAAAGGGTTGAGGTGATGATGCGGTCCTGCATGACACTAGTACAGATAGTAAATGTGTCCGTCTCTGATCCACTGAAAAGGACTGTGGTGATTATCTCATCATGGAGTAGGCTGAGGATGCTGATTTAACTTCAGTGGAAAACCAAACTTAGCCGGTACCTTCCATAAGGCTTCTCAACTGGATTCAAAGGCCTTGGTTAGGTCAATGAATGCCATAAAGAACTCCTGGATCTGTCGTGCAACAAAAATCATGTCAGTGGTACCCCATGATGGTCTAAAGCCACACTGGGATTCTGGAAAGACATCTTCAGCAAGGGGGAGGAGGCAATTCAGAAGGATGTGAGTAAGAATCTTCCCCCCAATGGCAAGGAGGTCAATACCTTGGTAGTTCCCACACACTGACTTGTCCCCTTTCTTGAAGATGGTCATGATGTTGGCATTCTTTAAGTCAGGTGGGGCTTCCTCATTAACCCTTATCTTGATGAGAATCTGGTGGTTTTGTGCTAGTGCTGTTCCACCAGCTTTGAAGACCTCTGTGGGAATGCCATCTGGTCCTCCCAATAAGACACTGCTGAAGAACCTTACATCTAGCTTGCTCTTGTAGTGCCTTGATGTTAAATCTCTTCCACATTCCTTTTGGTTGTTTTATAGTGTTGTGGTACAAGCTGCATGTCCAAGATTGATCCGACTCAGTGGTGGTCTGTCCAACAGTCATCTGTACTTCTCAGGACTCAGGTGATACAGGCATCAGTACAATCACAGGCTCTGATAATAATATAGTCAAGATGGTGATGATGATTGGAGCATGGGTGTTTCCAAGTGGTCTTATATTTGTCACTCTGTCTGAAGATAGTATTCATGATAAGAAAATCATGCTCTGCACATTGCTGAAGAGGGAGATACCATTAGAATCGACTTTCCCCACCCCCTCTTTCCCAATGGTGCCACTCCAGAGTTCAGTGTGTCACCCAACTCTTGCGTTGAAGTCACCCATGCGGATTGTGATAGTGGGTGGGGGTGAAAAGAAAAGAACCCTGCACATTCTGTTAGGGAACAGTATACCAGTTCTACCTTCCAAATGGGACCAGAGGAAGGCTTAACTGAGACTCTGTGGGTCAAACTTCAAGGAGGGTGGGGGGAGAGGGATCTGGTGGTATTACTACAGGCCATCACATCAGGAGGAAGCCCTGGATCTGGAATTCTCCAGGCAGCTGGGGGAGGCCGTGTATGCAAAGGATGTTGTGGTCATGGGTGATATGAATTACTCTGACATCAACTGGGAGGAGCAGTCAGCCAGGTCTAGCCACTCACACAGGTTCCTGATGTGCGTACAGGACCTACACCTTGTGCAGGAGGTACTCGTCCCCACTAGGGAAAATGCCATACTGGATCTGGTGTTAGCCTCTGGGGACGACCTGGTGGGGGAAGTGCTAGTACAAGGGAGGCTAGGAGACAGTGATTGTGAAATGATCCAGTTTGCTATTCAGAGAAAGGTGGGGAGGGTAACTAGCACAGGGCAAATTCTTGACTTTAGGAAAACCAACTTCGATGTGCTCAGGGCAGTAGTCGGGGAGGCACTCGGAGCCCCGGGGGTAGCTAGTATGGGGGTCCAGGAAAGGTGGTCCTTCCTCAAGGAGGCTATCCTTGGGGCGCAGCCAGATGCAATTCCTCTGTGCAGGAAGGCAGGAAACCTTCATGGCTGAGCGCGGATATCCAGGCTGGCCTGAGGGGAAAGAAAAAAGCATACTGACGGTGGAAGCAGGGGGCAGGGACAAAGGAGGAGTACACTTCCCTGAACTGAGCTTGTAGGGATTTGGTAAGGGAGGCTAAAGCAGCACTGGAACTTAGATGAGCTTCTGGGATTAAGGATAAAAAAAAGTCCTTCTTCAAGTATATAGGTAGCAAGAAGAAGTCTCAGGATAACATTGGACCCCTACGAGGCAGGGCAGGGCAGATGGTGACGGACGTGCGAGAGAAGGCAGAACTCTTCAACAAGTTCTTTGCCTCCGTGTTCCTGTCCGTTGACAATGGGGTGCACTCGGGAAGGATGCGAGTCCCCTGACTGTTAGTTCAGACCTAGTTAAGGACTACCTGGAGGGCTTAGATGTGTCCACGTTGGCGGGCCCAGATGACCTTCATCCGCGGGTGCTGAGGAAATTGATTGGTGTCATTGTGGAGCCATTGGCACAGCTGTTCGAGGACGCCTGATGCTCAGGCCAAGTCCCTGAGGACTGGAAAAGGGCCAGTGTGGTCCCTATTTTCAAGAACGGGAGGAAGGAAGAGCCTGGCAACTACAGGCCAGGCAGCCTCACTTCTATCCTGGGGAAGGTCTTTCAAAAAATTATCAAGGGCCACATTTGTGAGAGCCCTGCAGGGGAAGTGATGTTGAGGGGTAACCAACATGGATTCATGCAAGGCCGATCCTGCCTGACTAATCTGGTCTCTTTCTATGACCAGGTAACAAAGAGCTTAGATGGGAAGGAAGAAGTCAATGTCATCTTCTTGGACTTCCAGAAGGCCTTCGACACAGTGTCCCACCCAATTCTGGTGGGCAAGCTGAGGGACTGCGGCATTGATGAATGCACAGTCACATGGGTGGCAAAGTGGCTCCAGGGTCGCACCCAGAGGGTGGTGGTGGACAGGTCGACGTCGACCTGAGAGGGTGTGGGCAGCGGAGTCCCCCAGGGCTTGGTCCTAGGGCTGGTGCTCTTCAACATCTTCATTAGTGACCTGGACGAGGGTGTGGAGAGCACCCTGTTCAAGTTCGCTGATGACACCAAGCTGTGGGGTAAAGGGAATACACCGGCAGGCAGGGACCGCATCCAGGCAGACCTGGACAGGTTAGAGAAGTGGGCGGATTGGAACAGGATGCAGTTCAACAAGGACAAGTGCAGGG
>NW_017728915.1:5053006-5087813 GCF_001723895.1 Crocodylus porosus | reverse complement strand
AGGATAGGTTTAGGTTAGATATTAGGAAGAACTACTTCACTGTAAGGGTGGCCAGAGCCTGGAATGGGCTTCCCAGAAAGGTGGTGCTCTCACCTTCCCTGGAAATCTTCAAGAAGAGACTGGATAGGCACCTGGCTGGGGTCTTATGACCCCTCCCACTCCCAGTGCTCCTTCTTGCCCATGGCAGGGGGTCAGACTAGATGGAGTCCCTTCCCACTCATTGATTCTACAATTCTATGATACCCTCCCCCTCACCCAGAAGAGGTCTGGGACCCCCTCGGGACCCTGCACTGTGCCAGAGCAGAGCTACCCATTTCAGAGCTGGGTCTCACTTCCAGCTGCACCAGGAAGAGCAGCCTGGAAGGGAACCAGGGGCAGGGATGCCTGCTGGGACAAGATGGACTCTTGAGTGGGGGCAGAGCTGGTCAGGTATATCTCCCCTGATGGCAAGCAGCAAGCTAGCTGCTGCAGGCACAGTTGTTAACCCCAGCATGGAACATGAGCTGCAGCTGCATGGCAGAGCTGGAACCAGATTAGCCGTGGAGATCAGACAGACTCCTTAAGAAACCTCAGCAGCTGAGCAATGAGGGAACACAGACAGCAGCATATGCAGAGAGAGAGACTGGTGAGGAGCAGAAGAGCTTGTACTAATCCTTAATGGACTACTAGGTATTCCTGGGGCAAAATCAAGCACTTTCAACCACAGTGTCAGGGTGTTTTGATAAGGACTGAGGATCTGTACAATTATCCACATGGAGGTTGAGGTAGGAGTACAGAGATTGGAGGAGATCCCAGTTTGGCTCTTAAGGCCCAAAATCTGAAGCAGCCCACAGTTCTACCCTCTTAAGAAGACAGAATAATCCTGACACAAATCATTTCCTCCCCAATTTGTATTATACCAGTCATGGCAGACAAGATAGTGAGCAATGGGATGACCTATCTTTCTGCAGAGTGATAGCAGATGGTGCCTGTATTGTGCAAATGTGACTACATATAACCACAAAGACGTCTTCAGCCTTAAAGAGAAGGAAGTTGAAGACAACTCGGTTACGAGGATGAGAAAAGAGAATTGATTCCAACAGGAAGCAGTAAGTTTGTCCTGCTAGATTCTGCTAGCCACGTTTTGTACATCAAAGTCTTGGCAGAAAAGAGATTAGGCAAGAAGCCAAATTTCTTTGGGAAAAAAGTAGAGTCCACACCCTTCACTGGTCAACACTGTGATGGGGGCGGGGGGCGGTGTCCAGTAATTACCTATAGGACAGGTACGCTGCCAGCCTTCCATACAAGTCCTTAAATGAACTTGAGCCCCAGTAAAGATTAAGCACCTCTTGGGGCTATAAGGTGCTAGGTCAACTCCAGGGGTCCATATGTTTTGGTAGGAACTGATAATAACGAGACCACTCAAGCTGGCTGTTTAAGTGAATGGGGTCCTTTAAAAATCAGACTGACACTCTGTTCAAGCCATCTAGGTATTTGAGCTCTGATTCTGATCTCACTTGTGACCTCCCTGACCACGTGAAGGAAGACCTTGAGAGGCTGGATACCTTCAAGTCAGCTGGCCCTGACAATCTACACCCCAGGGTACTCAAGAAGCTGGTGAGCATCATAGCCCAGCCTCTTTGAGAACTCCTGGCACTCTGGTGTAGTGCCCGAAGACTGGAAGAAGGCCAATGTGGTGCCTATCTTCAAGAAAGGGAGGAAAGTGGATCCAGCTAACTATAGGCCCATCAGCCTGACCTCTACCCCAGGGAAGGTCTTACAAAAGTTTATAAAAAAGGCCATCCTAAATGGACTGGCCGATGCCAACATCCTGAGGGATAGCCAGCATAGGTTTGTTGTGGGTAGGTCTTGCTTGACCAATCTCATTTCCTTCTACAACCAGGTGAATTATCACCTGGACAAGGGAGAAGAGATTGATGTCATATATCTTGACTTCAAAAAAGTCTTCGATCTGGTATCCTATGATTAACCTCTTAGCAAAACTGGCCAATTGTGGCCTTGGGTCCACCACGGTCCGCTGGCTGGGAAATTGGCAAATCCCGAGACGTCATTCTCCCCTTGTACTTGGCCTTGGTGAGGCCGCAGCTGGAGTACCGCATCCAGTTATGGGCTCCACAATTCAAAAGGGATGTGGAGAAGCTTGAGAGAGTCCAGAGAAGAGCCACATGCATGATCAGAGGTCAGGAAAACAGATCTTATGATGACTGGCTGAGAGCTATAGGGCTCTTCAGCCTTGAAAAGCGTGGGCTCAGGAGTGATCTGATGGCCACCTATAAGTTTATCGGGGTGACCACCAGGATCTGAGGGAACGTTTGTTCACCAGAGCACCCCAAGGGATGATGAGGTCGAATGGTTATAAAGTCCTGTAAGACCGTTTCAGGCTGGACATAAGGAAGAATTTCATTACTGTCCGAGCCCCCAAGGTCTGAAACAGCCTGCCATCGGAGGTGGTTCAAGCACCTACATTGAACAACTTCAAGAGCAAATTGGATGCTTATCTTGCTTGGATCCTATGACCCCAGCTGACTTCCTGCCTTTCGGGCAGGGGGATGGACTCGATGATCTTTTAAGGTCCCTTCCAGCCCTAATGTCTACGAAATCTATGAAATCTTGGTAGAAATCAGGTGTTACTGCTCTTCAAATCATATATATTACATGCAAAAGTGCCATGAAGTAAGGCTTCATGGCCCTGCAATCACTCTTAAAATATATAAAGGCATTTTTAGCATCAGCATTTTGAGTACACCAAGATATAAGCCCCTCCCTACATTTCCCTAGAAACCCACTCCCAAACTCAGCTGGCTTTGGTTCACACCAGTGAAAGGTATGGCCCTTTGCATTTTATCCTCTCATTAAGCAAGCAATGAAAATGGCAAACACACATATATGAGGCACTTGCATGGCTTTCCATCTGGAATTGTGATTGCTTTTCTTTTGAAGGACATCACCAGAAGAAGAGAGTTTCCCAGAATGAGGCTACACACTTCTCAGCAAGTATACTAGCAACTGTGTAATATTAAGTAAAGGTATTAAAACTAAAAAGTAGGTTTTGAGGCTGATTCTTACAACTGACATCATGTTTACTTCTAACCTTGGCTTCTTATTCACGTTGACACCACATTTTGAACTTGATCCTGTAAGATGATGAACATCATCCTATAAGGTGATCATGCAGAGTATTGAGCCCTCAACTCTGGCCTACTTCAACCTACTACTTTTGGTGTGAGGGGCATGTGGTGGATGACATGAGGAAGGTAAATGCAAAGGACATGCAACAGAAAAGGTTAAGAGAAAGGGTAGGGTTTCATATTCAAGAAATCCATTCCAGTAAGCCTTTAGTCTGAGGCTGCCCAACTTTTCAGCAGGGGCTATACCAGTGTGGGCCATGCCCACCCTGCGCCACAAACAACCTGGGTGCACCTCTACACTGCACCATGGATCCCCGAGACATACCCCACACCACTATTCTCAACTACACATCCAGATGATTCTTTCTCCTCCTCCTACCACAGTAGCATATTACACCATATACAGAGGCTCCCCCTGCTGCTGCACTGCATGCCATAATCCCGCTTGCACAGTGCCATGTGTGTATGCACCAAGGCCCCTTCTTCAGCTCCCTAGGCTGTGGAATGCATTGCCTTGGCTTGCCATGCCCAGGGCAGAAAAAAAGCTAGAGAAGGGAACTGGAGCCTGGAGACTTTAGCTATCGCTATCACCAGAATGATGGAGGGGGGGAGTGGTGGCTGGGTGGGAGCCCAGGGGCCACCAGTTGGACAGTCCTGCTTTAGTCATTGGTTAGATTCAAGTTTGCTTCTGCTTAAATAACTCTGACAAGATAAAGTTACATTTAGATCTTGGTGTGGCCACTGAGGGGAAACTTGAGGAGGAGGACTAAAGTACCACCAAGGAAGCTCTGTGATGGACAAGGACCCCATCATGGCAGACACCAAAGAAATACATATTTGTCTGGATCCTTCAGCTGTCCATTTTCAGACCATCAAATGTTTGGAGTTTTAAAAGAGAGTGTCGCAGGGCATTGAGGTGCCCTGGTCCTATAAAGAGTTACAGGTGCCGGTTGCTCGGGCAACTGCAGTTTGGTCAGCTGACAAGAAGGGGGCAGGGCCTGGCCTATATAAATAGCCCAGGCTGAGGCCAAGCAGACAGTTCCTCTCTGGCAGCTGAGGAAGTAGGAACTCTGTTGAAGTGGGCAGAGTAGAGAAGCCCGGTGGCCTGAGCAGCTTCCATGGAAGGAGACCAGGTGGAGGAAGCCCTTCTAGGGATTTGGAAGGATAAAGGGCCTGATGGTTTAGAGTTTACTTTTTAACCAGGAGGCTTGGTTTTGAGTTGTGGCCGATTGGCTTATGGTTTTTCTTTGTTGTTACACCAGAGGACTGGGTAATGCTAATAGGGGTTGGAGGAGGCCTCATTAGGGGCTCCATAACGGTGTGGGGACCCTGGTGCCAGGGAGGGCACAGCAGTCAGGGGTGCACTGACCCCAGCCCTGAGAAGGGGCCCAGTGGATTGAGGGCCAGGTAAGGCCGAGGCCGCCTGAGCCGTATAGGAATCGTAGACCCGAGGAGGGGATTTAGGGGCCAGGCACAGCTACAGCCACCTGAGCCCCAGTTATGAGGAGCACCAGAGTGGGCACCAATGAGAAGCCCAGAGGGTGCTTGCGTTAAGCTCCAGGGAGGGGGCACAGGAATAGGAGCCTCAGGGAGGGGGGACAGGAATAGGAGCCCTAGGGAGGGGATTTGGGGGCCAGGCATGGCTACGGCCACCTGAGCCCTGTTCGTGAGGCAGGGCCCCAGTGCAGGCAGAACTGAGAGAGAGAGAGCGCCCTGGTGAGGGCGTGGCTGCGACGAAGGCCAGAGAGCGTCCACGGGGAGCACGGAGAAAGGCCCCAGGGTGGGCAATTGAGACGAGCCCAAAGGGTGTCTGCAAGGGCGCAGGCAATAGTAGGCAAGCAAGGGGGTGCCGTGAGGGTGCAGCAAGGGATTTTAACAAGACAACGTCCGGTACATCTGCGAAGCTTGGGGCATGGTATCAGGGGTGGTAGGAGCCACGTGTAGCCCTTAAGGCTTTAGTGCATGGGGTCAGCTGAGACGGGGCACTGACCAGGATACATCAGGGGTACCGTGTCCAAGGGGTTGAAAAGACAGCCTCCCGTAACACTAATACCATCAAAGACATGGCAGGCGAGAACAAGGGTGCATTTATACGAACTTGGCATGGTAGGGGGCGCTAAGAGAGATCACGGCCGCTCCTAGGCCCCCGCCCTGTGACAGAGTATTTTTTAAAAGCAAGTTTCATGTTTATTTGGATATTTACTGAACTGCTAGGAAACACGCTTCTAGCCTGACGTCTCTTTTTTCTAATAGTATTTTGTTTTTCTACTACATGGAGCACTTGTACAGGTCACAGCACACCACCTACCTGTGTCATAGTTCACGATCAGATACTTGGAGTGGTCACCTATTTTCCGAGGCTGAAACTCCACCATTAGCTGCATGGTTTCCCCTATCCCTAGAGTCCCAATGGAGGGTTCCACAGAGAAAGGGCTGCAGCAACAAAACAGACACATCAAGACTAAATTAGAAACACCCTTTTGTCAGTAACAAACACATGTTCTAAGTTCTAGGCCCAGTTCTGCTCACTTACACCTAAATACATTAAGACTAACTCCACCGTAATCACAGTAGTTAAATCAGGGCATATATGATCCGAATCAGATCCAATGACCCCACCTTTCTGATAAAAACACAGATATCAAATGAGTCTTGAAATTGGCCTATACATCAGATTTATTCCTTCGCTGCTATTCCTTTATACATTTCTATTTATAGGAAATGATTCTGTGACTCCTCAGTTTCTAGAGTGGTTCTGGAACCAAGTTCACAAACCCAGTTCTGTTAGTTACTGTAAGTAGGAAGTTAGTAAACATAATTGCAGAATTGCTTTTGAAGAACACAATGATCATAACAGCACTTAGCATTAGAAACAACACTCTGAATGAGAAGCTGTTGACTTTTTTTTCACCTGATGTTTCAGTCTATAAATATTTCTGCAAAAAGAAATTATCATTAATTATTTGCTAAGTGCTAACAAGTTCTGTGGCATGCAAAAGACAGAAATATCAAGATACTCCATATTTCCATTTTTTCATGATAAAAAATGTCCTTTTATATGTAAAAAGGGTTGTATTTTATTGGTATATCAGTGACAGTTGTTTCTAGGAAGCAATGGAGCAATCAGAAAGACTCTGAATCAATGCAAATGAAAATTATAGTTAGTGTGGTGCCCTGATACGTAAATAAACTACACAAGAAAAAGGAGTACCTCAATTATAGCCTGAACAATTTAGATGCTAAGTAACTGAAGTGCAATGAACAGAAGCATTTCACTATAAGTGAGTTTAATAGAGATTTTCTATTTAAGCTCAAATTATACAGGTTATAATTCTGGTTAGCAGGACTCTAAAACACTTAGTAATAGAGTTCATAAAAAATGCTTGCCATGTTTAAGAAAAGTACCTACACTGGTTTTAAGTTCTTTGCAATGTGTTAGAAGTCATTGTGAGAATGTATCCGTGCCCTTGGAATCTGATAGAAAATGTTGACTGGAGTGGGATACAGCAAGGGATTCCTGGCTGACTGAATGGAAAGATCAATATTTGTATGTCTTGCAGTAGCTTCCTAAACAGATCATGTGACATGCATATCTGGGCAATAGCAGTTTGGGTTAAGAGATGTTACACAGCACCCACTGGAAAGTAGGGCTGTGCAAAGCTTCAGTCACTGATTAGATTCAGCAGAGATTTGATCCGATTCGGTGGCCAAATCTCCAAATCCAAATGGAATCAGAGGACCCTTTAATCTCTCCGAATTGAACTGGAACCCTCCAAATCAATTCGGAAAGATTTGGTAATTCAGACATAGAAAAAACATTGAAAGCTGTGCCTATATAACTCTAGGTAGCAAGCAGCTTGTGAATGCTGCAATGTCAGGGTGGATGGAGTGTCCCCCAGAAGCACTTCCAGTCCGCTTCTGGATCCACCAGGGAGCATGCAGGCATCCCCCCCTCCCCCCCACCGTGCTCCCCTGGCTTGGTGACTAGTGCCTTCTGGGTCTGGGCAGGGGCACCAGGGGTCCTCCCACAGCCAATTCCTGAGCCAAGGGGGTGGGGCCCCCAGCGCGCTCCCCAGTAGACCCAAAAGTGAATCAGAAGTACTTCCGGTCCACTTCTGGGTTTGCTGCCAAGCATGTTGGGGGTGGAATGCTCCTGTGGGACGCTCCATGAGCCCTAGCACCACAGCATTTACAAGCTGTGCTGAAAAAACATTTAAAGCTGTGTCTGTGTCCAAATCAGCATCGAATCTTCAGATTCAGGTTCGGCCGAATCGAATTTTTGACTTGGAGGGATGTGGGCAGTGGGGTCCCCCAGGGCTTGGTCCTCAGGCCCGCACTGTTCAACATCTTCATCACTGACTCAGACAAGGGGGTAAAAAGCACCTTGTTCAAATTTGCTGATGACACTAAGATGTGGGGGAAGTGGGCACGTTAGAAGGAAGGAATAGTCTATAATTGGACCTAGACAGGTTACAGGGGTGGGTGGATGAGAATAGGATGGGATTCAACACTGACAAGTTCAATGTGATGCACCTGGGAAGGAAGAACCAGCACCATACCTACAGGCTGGGGAACTCCTTTCCCTTCAGTGCAGAGGCAGAAAAGGATCTTGGAGTCAGCATTGATGCCAAGATGAATATGGGCAGGCAGTTTAGGGATGCCGTCAGGAAGGCCAACCGTACCTTGTCATGCATCCACAGATGCATCTTAAGCAGGTCCATGGAGGTGATACTCCCCCTCTATGTGGCACTGGTCAGGCTGCAGTTGAAGTACTGCGTCCAGTTCTGGGCGCCGCATGTCAGGAGGGATGTGGACAACATGGGAGAGGGTCCAGAGGAGGGCCACTCGCATGATTAGGGGGCAGCAGGGCAGGCCCTATGAGGAGAGGCTACAGGACCTGAACCTGTTCAGCCTCCACAAGAGAAGGCTGAGGGGGGATCTAGTGGCCTGTTACAAGCTAGCCAGGGGGGACCAGCAGGCAATTGGGAGAGTCCCTGTTCCCCCGAATGCTACCAGGAGTGACTAGAAATAACAGTCACAAGCTGGCAGAGGGTAGATTTAGGCTAGATATCAGGAGGCGCAACTTCACTGTCAGGGTGGCTAAGATCTGGAACCAACTTCCAAGTGAAGTGGTGCTGGCTCCTACCCTGGGGGTCTTTAAAACTAGGCTTGACAATCACCTTGCTGGGGTCGTTTGACCTCAGTACTCTTTCCTGCCATGGCATGGGGTTGGACTTGATGATCTGCTCGGGTCCTTTCCAACCCTACTAACTATGAAACTATGAATTGGGGACAGTGATCTGAATCAACGAATCTGAATCCAAATCAAATAGGGCCCATTTTGCACACCTCTACTGGAAAGCCAAAGTTTTCATTTGTTTCTTTACAAAGCTTAGCTTGTGGTTAAATAATCACCCTAAACAACGCAGTCTGTCCTATGGTATTGTGTTTCTGAAATGCAGTCCACATATAAAAATAATGAGAACAACTTGGTCATGCACAAGCTGAGCTTTATTCATATGAGCACTATGACAGCCGATGAAATTGCTCAAGTTTTTGCTCATTAAGGATATGTTACTGCAGTTAGGAGCCTGACCCTGTTCCCATTACCATCGTGACAGTTTTGCTGCTGACTTTAATGGGAAAAAGATTGGGCCCAAAGTGATTACATGCAGGTTCTTAGATCTGTTTGTTTTGGGAAAGCAGCACTAGGCATTATGGCCCTCAATATCTGTAGACTTTGATTGCTATGTGGTGTAATTCACCTGCATTCTGCTTGCCAAGCTTGGAGCTCTGTAAATAACTACTGCCAGTTAAGTCTGTCTGCAGTTCCCCAATAATCATCCTTTAATGTGATGGAAGTAGTTGAATACCAGTGATTAGGCCTCCGTTAAAATACAGGTTTGCTCTTGCCTAAGCCAAAGGCAGACAAGCAATTTCATTGAAGCTGAGCTGTGAAAGCCAGAAAGTATCAAATTGCATGAATTAATTGGTCCCATACAGCTGAAAGGGGAAAAAAAATCCTCTCTCAAGGGTATGCAGTTTACCTCAACTGCCAAAAGCATTCAGATTGCTTACTCTGTCCCTATTAATGGTGTGGACCTGATATGGAAAGGCTGAGCTTATTATAGTATTCCTGATAGTTTCCCCCACATCTCAATAACTGCATGCCTTGAAGGTAGTCTGACATGTGTGACAGAGTTACTCAGTCAAAGGAAAGGAGTGTTTCCTCCCCTTTTTACAAAAAACAAAAAAAAGTTTTCAGAAAGGTGATCCTGATTTCAGTCCACTAACAACTCCCAGCTTTTTATGCTTGAGACTACAACACGTTTACTGCTTTTCCATTTGGTTTGGTGATACTGCTTGCAGTGTTAGGTTAGCCATTAGGAGATATTTATGAGGGGACCAATCTTCATTATCAAATTCTTCTTTGTGGTATGGTAGAGGTTCCATCCAAGATCACAGTGTATAGGCATGCAAATGAGAGATAATCTGCAACCTAAAGAGTATACAATCTAAAAAGACAAGGCAAACAAAAGGAACTGGAAGTACAGAGAGGAAAAGTGACTTTCCCAAGTTCACAAAGCAGATCAGTAGCAGAGGCAGGAGTAGAAGCCATTTGTTTTCTATCCCCTATGCCCCACCTGCTAGACTCTTCTTTCTACTTCCCCTTTTTTCTGGGAGCTTGAGGACATTACCTCGGACTGGACTCCCTAGGGCTGGGGAATGGAAGGCCTATATCCCTAGACTTAAGTCAGCTCACAAGGGAAATAAACTAAATAATGGCGCAGACTATGGATAGACAATTGCAGCAGGGAATATATTTCAATGGCTAAATGAAAATGAAAAATCCATCAGCGTGAGGGGAAACTGTCAGACTAAACTTTGACCTTTAGTTCATTAATTGTGCTGGTTCCAGATCTGTTCTTTTAAGTAATCATCAGGACTCTAAACAGAGAAAACATGCAGCAAAGGTTTCCTTCTTAACGTACTTTTCTTACATCTGGTTTACTTAAATCCTCCCTTACTACTGGTTCTTACGTATTTGGCTCTCTGGTTTGTTCATAAAATTCCATTTGTGATCTGTTATCTCCATCTTGCCTGCCAAAGTTTCAAAGCCTGTACTGAGTCAATAGTAAGCATAAATTTGGATCTTCAGCTTGAGTAAATGACCCTGGCCCTAATAGCTTTAATCAAACTTCACTGATTTATGCCAGCTGAGAATCTAGCCCACTGTTTCTACACTAGAAGGAGATCCATATGGAATTTATGTTTTGTTGTGATGCCAAACCCCAAAAATCACTGTCACAAACTTAGAATTGTGACTGTCAAAAGTGAATGGAATTGGCAACTTTAAATTAATTTATTGAGGCCTTTACTCTAAATCATCAGTATCTGTCCAATTATAAGATGTATGTATGTATAAGAGCTCCAATATCTTTCATCAACTGCCTCTACTTTGCCTTTTCCCCTTCCAAACACGTCTTTCTCCTTTTCCTCCTTCTAGCCTGCTCAATATAACATTTCAGTTTGACAAAAACAGTTTTCAGCCAGTCTAGATTTCATAAAGAAGACTCTTGGGAAAGGTTCAGTCTTACAAAAACCTACTAGTAACCAAACGTCTTCCAGACTTCCATTAAAAACCTAAAACGTAATTTAATCCAAGCAGACACATTCATTTTAATATTGATAATGCTAGAGACAAGAGACTATCCCTGTTAATTATATCTCTTTGTTTGAAACAACAGAACACCCAGGACTCCATAACTCTGAAAGAGAATCCTGTGCCCGGTGGGAATCTCTAACATTTTCAGCTTCTGCCTTTCCAATCTCTGTATCTGGCCTCAGCTTCTAAGTGTTCTTCTGCATCTTAGGCCTCAACGAAATTAAGCAATAACCCTGAAAGATCCTTGCACAACATGACATCTCTAATGGTCTCTACAGCTCTGTCAAGCACTCTGCGCTCCATACTATGTTAGGGACACAAGCACTGCAGAGAGACCTCTGAGATTAAATTTAAAGAAGTTCTGAGCTGATCATTCTTACCAAGAAAATAATCCTTATTCATGCTTTGAAATTACCATTGTTGGAGAAGATCAGGCTTTCACTTTCTCCATTTCCTTGTCTACCAGAATCAGGCTGATACCAGGGGTAGCATCTTTTCAATTGGCTTGGCCAACAGACAATTTCAACTCTTATGTAATGTCAATGACTTCACTGGACTCACAGTCAAAAGGAATCTGACCCTCAGTGTCTTTCTACTGTTTGGGATGAGAACTAGTCACCTTGAATGTCTCCCTTTCAGAATTATGTCAGTGATTGACAGATCTCACCCAGATCTTCATGCTGCCTCGTGTTTGAGGAAAAAGAGGAACTGACAATCAGGGCAACAACACTTCCCCAGCTAAACTCTGCATGCAGTGCAGGCCATACACTACAAAGGTGAGAGGAGTCAGTTCTCCAAGGACAGTTCTATATCCTTAGCTGTTTCATGGACCTGGAGACAGGGACTAGAGCAGTGGGAAAGAGAAGGAGGGAGCATTAAATGGTATATGAAGGGGCAAGAGAGAGTTTCTGGGATTGCAGTTGCAATAAGTCAAGAGTACAGTGTAGCACTGACAATCGTGTCTGCACGATAGTTTGCTTAACTTCTACAAGTTCCACTGTGAAGTTCTACCAACGAACTGTTCTTTTATACTGAACTCCTTTCCCCTGAAATGTGGTACAGCACAATGTTTATAATGTCGAAGGCAGAGGTTAGGTTAAAAATGGCAGCTCTGCATTGAGATTTCCTCCCAGCCAACGTTTTCAACTCAAAATTCCTGGTATTTAACATTTATCTTGCTGAATGTCACAGAGAAGAAACTCATTAGCTTGCCTTGAACAATGAGAAAAAGAGCAACAGATGAAGCCATGACAGCTTTCTATCTTTGTATTACTGTTATTTATTATTACAATATGAATGTCATGGAGCAGGGCCTAGGAGCAGCCGTGATCTCTCTAGCGCCCCCTACCGTGCCAAGTAGGTGATCCAGCACCCTCGTTCTCGCCCACCATGTCTTGCTGTTATATATTTTTATAAGGGAGGCTGCCCTTTTCCTCTTGGACACAGTGCTACGTTTGTCCTGTCCCCTATTCTGTAAGGAGTGACTTGGTGCACCCCCAGCCTTATGGGCTACTCGTGCCTCCAACCTCCCCTTTAGCATGCCCCAAGCCTCACAGATTTTCCGGATGTTATCCTGCCAATATACTTTCCTTAGAGGCCTTCTCAAAAGGCCTCCACCTGAATGTTCACTCACACCGGGCCTTTTCCTCTCAGTACGCGCCCTCTCCGGGGGCTTCTCTCAGTACACGCCCTCTCCGGGGGCTTCTCTCACACAGACAGTGCACCACTGGGGCCAGTCTCTCAGCGCTCATGCGCTCCTTGCCCTCACCGGGCTTCTCAATGGACTTGCTCCCTTTCCGGGGCTTCTCAATGGGCTTGTCCCGTTGTGGGGCTTCTCCCTTACAGGCAATGCCCTACTGGGGCCTGCCTCCTGTAGGTCACACGGTCACCTGCATTCAGGCCTGTGCCTCATGCTTCCCACGGTCACCCACACTCGGGCCTGCGCCTAGCACTTCCCACGGTCTCACGCACACTCGGGTCTCGTCTCCTGCGCTTCTCACAGTCGGGGCTCAGGTGGCCATAGCCGTGCCTGGCCCCCTGACCCACCGCCTGGGTCTTCCACCCTGCTCGGGCTTCTCTAGCTATTGCCCACACAGGGCTGGGGTCAACACAAACCCCAAATGCAGCGCCACCCCGGCGCCAGCCAGCTGTGCCTTCCCTGGCACCGCTTGCTGTGCCCTTACAGGGCACCAGGAACCCCCGTGCTACTGGGGAGCTCCCCTGAGGCCTCCTCCTTCCCCTACAGCCTCACCCGGTCCTCCGGTGTACCCTCATAACTGAAACAGAAACTCAAAGCCATGCCAACCGACTGTAACCCAAAATCAGCCTACTGGCTATAACATTCCGTGCCACCCTGGCTCTCCTTCAAGCCTCCCTGTCAGAGGCCTCTTCATCCCATATCAACACGCAGACGCTCAAACACTCAGGCAGTCCTGCCTTGCTCTGCTCTGCAGCAGAGCTCCTGCTTCTCAGCCTGTCAGAGGGGAACAACTACCTAGGCTTCCGCTCCAGGCCCTGCCCCCTCCTGGTCATCTGACCAGCCTGGTTGCCCCAGCAACCACCACCTGCGTTGCCCTGAATATTGGCAACTGCCCTTATCTCTCCATAGGAACAGGGCACCTGAGTGCCCCTGTGACAATGAAGATAAAAGATGGACTGGCAGGCACAGACAAGAAAAGGTACAATGAGACCATGCTGGACAATGTGATGGGCAGTGTTTTTAGTTTAATAGCAGCCTAATTGTTTCCAAGGTTTTTGCAGGTATCATGGCAAAGCAGTGTTTGGGGGAGGGGAGAGGCAATGTTAAATCTTCATAGATGTTTAAAGGAAGATCTTCCCAAGCATGGCAGGTATTATGGAACAAAGCAGGAAATGGCCATATGAAAATAAGACTAGTGAGCAACAGAGGCTGGCATTATGGACAACCTCAAATGAACTGACCTCTTGTAGCAGGCTGCGTGTCTCAGGGGCTGCAATCCAGCTGCAGGCAGGGAAAAGACGGTTGCAGGCCCTCCTGAGAGAATTGGGCCAGCTGATGGGGATAATGAGTTGGCCCAGAGGAAGTTAACAGCTCCCAGGGAAGGGAGCTGAGCAAAGGAGAAGGCTATAAGTCTAGGGGTGGCAGAGGTGGCAGGAGCAGCAGCATTATTATTGAGCCAAGGTACTTTCTCAGGGTCAGGTCTGGGAAAAGAATGAAGGGTATGAGTTAACCATTTTTTGTTTATGTACTGTGTGTTTGGTGATTTGATGGTCTATATTGTCTACTGTGGGGGCAATTTCACTGTGTTATATGAACAGACAGCCTCCTACACCTCTGTATACAAAATGAGAGGGGAAAGGTGGGGAAGGGATAGTTTGTGAAGGACCTTGAAAGTAACTAGTGGTTGATACCACAAAGAGAGGAGGCTAGTGGAAGGATGCAGTCAAAGCAGCAGGTTAGCAAGTTATATTTGTAGTAGCTTTCTTGATAGGTACAAGCAGGGCAATATTGCATTTGTCAGTCTGAGTAAGTGATATTGTGTTAATCAAGACATGAGATGAAAAGCATTTTGGCTGTGTGGATAAACAGGAAAGACAATAACTTGGAGATGTTAAGCAGAAGGATTAAGCACATTTAAAGACATAGCTTGGATGATATTTCTAGATCTTTACAAATAACTTGAATTCTATTCTACCTCACTAATTCCCCAATTAATAATACATAAGTGTACTTACGAATACAACAACTTAAAATCTGAGGACATGCAAGACATGATCTTTATGGCTTTGAGTCAAAAATACATTCTTATTTTGCAAAGCAATTTGTAGTTTCATAGTTGGGAGGGTCAGAAGGGATCTGAGCAGATCATCAAATCCGACCTCCTGCCATGGCAGGAAAATGTACTGCAGTCAAACGACCCCAGCCAGGTATTCATCCAGCTTCCTCTTAAAGACCCCCAGGGTAGGAGCCAGCACCACTTCCCTTGGAAGTTGGTTCCAGATCCTAGCTGCCCTGACAGTGAAGTAGTGCCTCCTGATGTCTAATCTGAAATTACCCTCTGCCAGCTTGTGACCGTTATTTCTAGTCACTCCTGGTAGTGCTCGGGGGGAACAGGGACTCCCCCAGTGCCTGTTGGTCCCCCCTTACTAGTTCATAAACGGCCACTAGATCCCCCCTCGGCCTTCTCTTGTGGAGGTTGAACAGGTTCAGGTCCCTTAGCCTGTCCTTGTAGGGCCTGCCCTGCTGACCTCTGATCATGCAAGTGTTTAAGCTTAAATCTAAATTTAAGCAGGTATTTCAAGACTTTGTTGAATACAGATGAATTGATGTTCTCAAATGTATTCCTAAAGTCAGATCTGTACTAGAATGCCTTGTGATCCCTTCCCCTTGTTGTGCATCTCATCTTATATTTACATTTTAAGACTTTCAGGACGGAAACATGACTCTCATTTATCTATGAAGCTCCTGACACTATTCTGAGTGTTCTATGATCATAATTAATCACTATCACCATCAAGCTAATACTGGTCACATAGAAGAATTAGTGACACATTAAACCAAATCCCCATCACCTGCATTGCTAATAATACTGAAGTCTCTGCTGTACCCTGTACTTCAGGGAAATTAATTCCCCTAATGTTAACAGAAAAATGGCCTGTCTCTTGTGAAGATCTGTGCACACATTTATTCACAGAAAATTGTCAGATAAGGATCTATTAATTGATGGAGTGGCATATTGGCCTGACTGTCCAGCCCAGTTATCAGTTTGGTTTGAAGGCCAGTTTTGTTCTGCCTTGATTCTTATTCATTCTGTGCTCATGACCACAGTATCTGAACACTTTCCACTGCTGTAGTGAACGCCATAGTCAATATCTGCTCTATATTGTGACATTTATAAAACATCTAACTCTATTCCACACCCATTTACCCCTCCTTAAATATATATGCATGTATATATGGGTACACATTAATAGAACTAAATTTCCCCAAGTTCTCACTGCAGAGTTCTTTTTGACATTTCACATAATCCTTTTTGTCACTTAAAAAATGTGCCCTGCTGCAGAAGCAGGGATGGAAGAACATCTAAATATTTAAAAGAAGTCTGAAAGGAAGTGGAGCCCCTCTTCTTATTAATTAGAATAAAATTTTACTTGTACTCAAAGATGTAAATGATCTGTTTGAAGTTCCAATCTGGTTTGGGAAAAGTCATAATGACATGCAAGAGATGATAGACTCCCTTCAACACCATGACTACAAGGGAAATATATCAGGTTTTCATCTTTTCACCTGATCAATATGCTTATTCGTAGCATTCTTCTGGGTTTTTCTTGTGGTTTGAGGTTATAAATTATTTTCTAATATATACAAATTATGTACTTCAACATCAGGATAGAAATAACTGCTTGCTGAAATAATAATGATCATTAAATATATATTTATTGAGGTTTAACATGTATGTGACAAACACACAGTGAACCTGTTAGAGGAGTTATTAAGCACATTTAAAGATATTAGGTATTGAGGGCTCCTATAGATATGCAGGGAGCTGGCTCCAATGTGTTGGAAATTCAGCACATCAGAGCACTTGATTAATGTGCTCCAGCAGCCTCCTGCATTGTGTGTATCAGCATCCACATATTGAAAAATGGTGGCGGCGTGCTTTGAACTAAAGCTTGTTCAGTGAGCTTTAGTTCAAAGTGCCCTGCCACCATTTTTCAGTGTGGCAGATGCTGATACACATAACATTTGGATGCTTTTAATTAGTGCAGCTCACTAATTAAAGCGCCCCATCACACCTCCTGGAGCACATGTAAAAATGCCCATAGTTAGCATTTATTTAACCTATAAAACTGAAGTCTGGAGGACCACAGGGAGAAAAGGTCTCTGACTTGAGCCCATTCCACAAAAAATTCATAATGGGAAGAGGACTTGGGTCCCTTTCTTCTGTATCCTCCCCAGGCACCCCTGGTTTTTCATGGCCAATTCACAGAATGCCCTGGTTTGTTCACTCTTCTGTTCTATACTGTGGTGTCTAGCTGTTTTACTTTAGAGCTATCTAACTTCAAAACTATTACTCCAAGACTTGACTTGGGATCAGTAAAGACAAGACATGAAATCCAACTCTAGAGTCATTCCTTTGAGAGAAATCTGACAAGCTCTCTCAAGTTACCCAGTTTCACTGGCATTTCCAGCCAGTCAGTCTGATCTTGAGGAAGGCCAGATAGTCAAACAAGACAGACAGAACCTGAGAAATCTGTGCCAGAAAGGAAGCCCTTCATTTGGCACTGGGGAGGATATAGATTATTTAAATGGGGCATAAAAGTAGTACAAAAAAAGGCAAAGGTTTCTTTTAAGCTCTCGTTTCCTGTGTTTGTGAGTTGAGGAAATGGAGACAGAGATGTTAGACACTCGACCAAGTTCATATAAAGAATTCCAGCTAAATTCTAGACTCCTACTCTCATGTGTAAACTTCCAGATGACATTTTTGTCAACTGCTTATGAGCTGTTTTAATTTGTTTCACCCATATACATAATCCAAGGCACTACTGTGCACTTATTTGGAACTCCAGTTCAGGAAAGCACTAAAATGTGCTTCGCATGCTAAAGTCTATTCCTATTCAGCAAAGCACTGATGCACATATCTCAGTCCCAATTTAAGCATATGCTTAAGTGTTTCTCTGAATCAGTGTAATGTGAGGTGATGGGAGTTAGCACTAGTTACCTGACACAACAACCACTTGGAACAGGAGGACATGGTAGAACTGCACTGCTACATGACATTTATGGCTTCCTGGGGTTCAGCATGTGTTTGGCAACCGCAAAACCCTGCCATCTGGGGTGTGTGCATACCCCGCAACATGTAGTATGCATGCCAGCCCACTAGCAGATAGCTCTAGCGCTCTTCTGAAGACTGAAGGGGCTGTGCCTTTGCATTTAAGTTTCTGGGAAACGGGTCTCCACTATCACCAGCTACACTGAGATTTTGCTAACTTGTTCCTTTTAATTAATTCTATTATGGAAAGTATTTTGTTAACTAGTTAAGTGGGTGTTCCCCCAGCTCACTGCATCATTTCTTAATGGTGCATATAAACTTTACGAACCATGTGTCAAAGAAAGTTCCCATCATGGATTTTCTCTCTCTCATGAGCATGAGACATCCTTTCTGCCTATCAGAGTACAGTAAGTTTTGTTCCTTTCAAGCCAACAGGATTTTTGGCTGGTGTTTCTGTGAGATACACACAATCCCATGCTATAAAACTCTATGACGTACAATGGACAATGGATAAAAAGTTCCCTTGAAAGTAAAAACATAGTAAATTACTTTAAAAACCGAAGGCAGACACGGTTCTTTGGGTGAATCTGATATCTTTTATTAGACCAACTTAAATTGTTGGGGGGAAAAAATTTTAAGCAAGCTTTTGGGTTTAAACCTGCACCCCTTTAAAAACTGAATGCACCCCAAGATTGCTCTGCTTCTTTTGTTGTCTAGCATGAACTGCACCTTTAGCAAGTGAGAAGGTATAATACAGCAAGTGCACACAAACTCTTACCTTTGGGTGGTGATCTGGTAGCGAGCCTCTCTATTGCCAATGTTGCGAACCAGCAGAGTTTTCTGAGTGCTGTACTTGACAGGGCAAGTAGAGAAGTTCAACTGGTCAGGAAAGTCCAGTATTCCTCGGGCACCTATAGCTCGAATTGGTATGATAAACTTTTCTCTTTCAGTGATGCAGGTTAGTTGGTGGAAGTAATCCTATGGGAAAATCAACTCGGCATCAGTTAAACTCATATATCATTCCCATAACAGAAGAGTCTCAAGGGATACGACTGTTTTCACAGCCAAAAAACTCCGTTACAAAAAGTGAACATTAGGTTACAGGCCCTGACTTTCAAATGTTGCCTCATTTTTTTTAAAAAGATTTTTTTATAGGATAGTCTTCTTGAACTGTAGACAAGAAGGGCTTCCAATATTATAAATGGGGTACCTGATTACAATTGGATCTAGTGTTCTCTGTCAAGCCAGCTTCATTACTGTAACCTCCCTATGCAAGATGACAGGCCCTCAGAACACAATGCACCGACCCCAGAAGTTTTGTCATGTCTAGCACTTCAGCCTAGAGCTAGTGGTTGGGCCTGCTGAGATTCAGAATCCAGAGTTTTCAGCTTAGTTAGGTTTTTTTTGTTGAAGGCCTGTAGAAGAACTGGGTTTTAAGGAGAAGCAGATAATAAGAGTCCAGGTTAGGAGGGATTAACAACTAATAGGGAGCTGACAGACTTGCAGTTCCCTGCTGTAACTCGCGGGCGCTTCGCAAGATTCCCCCCAACCCAGCAGACTTTCACTGTTGTATCTGGGGGGTGGGAGATTGAGCTCCAGCTTGGAGCAGCGTGTTCCTGCAACTGGTCCCCTAGCCCTACTACCCCACTCATCAGCACCTCCCCTCCCCCCACCCCTCCAGCCCTGGTGCTATCTTCAGAATGGGAGAAGGGAGGGGGGGGAATTCAGTCTGGGATTTGCCCAGCCTGTGCTGGAGGGTGGGGTGGGTGGATTGGAACCCTCCCACTTCATGGGGAACTCCAATCCATCTGCTCCCTAGTCCAACACAGGGGGCGCATCCACACAGGTGCACATGTGCATCTTGCAACATCTCAAAGCCCTTTGAGACACTGCAAGAGGCATGTGGGGCAGGAGTGAGGGGAATGGGGCAGGGTGTAAGTTGTGGGTTGAGAATGAGAGGCAGGGGCATAGCAGTGCTGCTCAACACTGCAAATCCTGGTGAGGGAAGGGGGTAGGGACAGGTCTGATTTTTCTATGACAGAGAAGCCCAAAGTCAATGCCAAACTGTATAGATAATTAGAATTTGTTTTATGATGATGATGGAGGCACTGGTAGGCTTCCAAGTTGCTTTACAATTGTAAATATAATAATAAAATGTTGCCCAACTGATCTCCTGCTCTCTCCCTCTCTAATATATATCTAGTGGCACCAGGTCACATCCAGGCAGCAGCCCCCACTGCCAGACTGCTGCAGTGGGTAGAGGGTGCAGGGAACATTCAGGCTGCTTCAGCAGTCCAGCTGGCACAAGAGCTAGTATCCCCAGATACCAGTTGGCTGGTGCCCAGAAGCTCATGTCCATTTGCATCTTCCAGAGATCATGGGCCTTAAGGCCCAGCTAGTTAACTAATAGCTGGGCCAAAGTTTGAAAGAGACAACTGATTTTTATTTTTACTTTTTTGGTGAGACAACAAGGAAGAAAAGGGTAGGGATGACATGAGGGTCAAAGGTTCAAAATCTTAAAAGAAGTTCTCTGGAGGGGGACACCAAGCAGAGCCCCTTGGGCCACACCCACCGGTCCTCAAAGGCATCCAAGGAGCTGGCAGATGGCACCCATTGGTGCTCTGCTCAGAAAAGTAGACAGACAAGAGAGAGAAATGCAGCCCCGCAGTCTCTGGGCACCTTCCTGGCCAGAGCCTCTTTTCTGGTCAAGTACAGGGCCCACTTGGCCAGGGCCAGAAGAAGGTTGACCCAGTTGATGCAGGTAGAGGAGGCCACCGAGTACAATGCCTGGCAGGCCTCCATCTGCACCAGGTTGCCCGAGTCCTGGACCACAAGAAGTACCTTGTCAGGATATGCTGACAGGACTGGCCACACCGCCAGCTCCCAGAGCTTCAACCCTGCCACCCGCCTCCACAGGAGAAAAAGGAAGGTCTCCAAGGTCAAGGCCTGATAGTGGGTGGCCTTGACACACCCATGTCCTGAATGGGATGGGCTCCATCATGGTCCAGTTGAACTTAATCCAACACTCTTCAGAGGCATACAGCACCTGGAGAACCCACACAAAGCAGGGTCCAAAGCCAAAGACCCACAGCGTGCCCATGAGCTACCTGCAATCCACTCTGTCAAACACCTTCTCCTGGTCTGGGGATAGGAGGGTGAAAGACAGGCCCTCCCAGCACGCTAGCTCCAGGAGGTTCCAAACCAGGTACAGGTCCAAGATGAAATGTCTGGTCAGGATGGATCATGTCCATCAGCATGGACCACAGGCACAGCAAGATGGCTTTCGCTGCTACCTTGTAGTCCGTGTGGTGGAGGGACATGAAACACCAGTTCCTCAGGTTGTGGGGATCCCCCTTCTTCAGCAGAAGGGTCAGCAGGGCCCTCTGGCATGACGGGGAGTTCCTCGCTTCCCCTGGATTCGGCTCAGACTGTGGCAAAGTCTGGGCAGAGAATGTCCCAGAAGGCCCGGTAGAACTCTGCAGTCAGCCCATCAATGCCCAGTGCCTTGTTGCCAGGTTCCAGGTGGAGGATGGCCAAAAACTCAGCCAGAGTGAGAGAAGCTTCCAGCCGGTCCCAGTCACCCACGCTGACCTGAGGGAGTCCCTCCCACAGGGTCTGACAGGCTTTGGCATCAGTCAGATCCAGGGAGAAGAGCTCTTTACAGAAGACCTGTGTGAGCTGGCACATCTCACCTGGATCCGTGAGGGGGGTGCCATCAACTGTCAGAAGGCAGGTGATGTACTGCTTGGCCCCCTGCCTCCTCTCCAGGGCATAGAAGAAGCAGGAGCTTCAGGAGATGGACATGCAAGCAGACAAATGCATTGCAGGCACAGTGGTTGTCCAGAGCACGAAGATCTTCCCACTTCTCTCAACACTCTCTGTAGAAGGATGGGTTGGTTGGGTCGGTGGCCAGGCACTGCTCCAGCTCTAACACTTCCTGCTCATGCTGCTCCCAGTCTGCCTCCCTCTGCTGGATGTGTCCCCAAGTATAGCTGCAGCAAAAAAGCCAGATGCACATCTTCCCTGCATTCCACCATCTCTGAGCCAAGGGGAAAGTTGCCCATTGTTCCCACCAGGCCAGCCAGAACTCCTGAAAAGCCACCCTGAAGCCCACATCCTTCAGCAGACTGGCTTTGAAATGCCAGTAGGCCAACCCTGGACACCCAGGCCCTAGCATGGCCTGGGCCCAGACAAAGTGGCGATCACTGAAAGGGGTCGGGCGGATGCCAGAGAAGT
Organism: Crocodylus porosus; assembly: GCF_001723895.1. NCBI lineage: Eukaryota > Metazoa > Chordata > Crocodylia > Crocodylidae > Crocodylus > Crocodylus porosus. Next base: position 5,066,031 of record NW_017728915.1, on the reverse strand, counting down.
GGGCCTCAGCAAAATGCAGCAAAGAGATATAAACCTCATTCAACTGTGAGTGGCATGCCTGCTCCACCCCCCACCCTCACATAGGTGAAGGCAGGGGGGGTCAGCAGGGTGACTGGCATGCCAGATGCCCACCAGAGAGTAGTCTATCAGGATCTCCCTGAGGACTCCCACAGCGGACTGATTGTTGTTGCTGCCCGACTGGTCTCACACATCTAAGGTGATGTTAAAGTCCCCGCCAAGGACCAGGGGACCAGGCACTTGCAAGGGTTGAGGGTGCTAATGTAAGTGGCCACCTGGCAGAAAAATCCACCAGCTCAGACTCGTACGTTCAGAAGGTTCAGGAACAGCCCCTGCTCTTGGACCTGGAGGTGCAGCAGGTGGCCCGGCACTACCTCAACGTCCCAGAGAACCTCTGGCTGCAGGCCTGGGGAGAACAGGGTGGCCACCCCACAAGAGGTGGCCAAGAGGTGGGGAGGCAGGGTCTCTTTTAGTTACTTCAGCCACCAATTAGGTTCATTGGCTGGAGTTGTCAGGGTCTCCTGCAAGAATACCACAGGGTATATCCCCGCTCCTGAAGGAAGGAGAGCACCCAGGATCTTTGGAGACCCTTCCTGCAGCCATAGACATTGAGGTTCATAATCTTAAATGACTTCATGACTGGGGGAGTAGAGTAGACAGTTCAGCAGAGGCCTCATGCATCTCAAAGCCCAATGTGGTGTTCGCCAGCTCGCGCAGCACCCTCCCATAAGTATAGAGGGTGTCTCCAAAACTGTGGGTCTGCCTATAGATCCGGGTGTTACAGCTTTTGGGCCCCTTGCCTTCCCCTGCCAGCGCCCTCGCAGTGGCGAGGACACTGTCAAAATCTCCCCAGTGGTCCAAGGCAAGCTGTACCTTGCTGGCAGACCAGTGGGTGTAGTAGCAGTCAAGAAATGCAAGTAGCTCGCCAGGACCAAAGGGTCTGCAGGCTCTATGGAGCCTGCCAATGCTTGGGCATCCTTCTCCTGGTCCTGGGGTTCAGTGGGCTCCTTAGGTGCCATCTGAACCCCCTGGTCCACTAAAACCCCAGACTCTGGCTGGGAGTGGGAGAGTTCTGTAGCCCCTTGGGATAGGGGTAAGGATGAGGACAGGGTTACCTCACAAGATGGGAGGGCAGAGTTGGAATTTCAGTGCGTCTGTATGGGGTCCCTGACAAGATCAGACCATTGGTCCAAGGACTCCACCCCATCCCTCTCTGGTGTGGGAATCACTGGGCAGGCTAGTATCAGGGTTTGACTGGGAGTGGGAAAGACCTGTCAGGCACCAGGGTGGTATTAGTGCCTGTCTTGGGGTCCTGGAAGATGTTACTTCTCCCCTCAGAACTCATCAGGGTAAGCCTAAGGACCCCCATCTCCCCTAGATCATTAGAGGGGAGGGCTCCACTGATGGACCTTTTATTGGGTTGGCCTCAACCTCAGTGCCCATGACCTCAGGGGATAGGTTCTGGCCAGTGGAATGGGGGGGCGTCTCCTCCATGGGCTTTTGCTCAGGGCTGTCCAGTAGCCCTGAAACCTCCTTCACAGGGATCACTCATTTGATCTCTTTCTCAGGAGTGGGTTGTCAAGCACAGCCAGGGAGGCTCCCAGAAGCTGGGCTGCACCTTCCCCCTCCTTGTTGTGGTCTTGGGAGTGGGGCAGAAGTCCTCCACATCAGAGGGCTCTAGCTGCACCTGAGCCTTCCTTTTTGCTTTGCAGCCAGAGAGGACTTGCACCCACTCAGCCATGGGGTGGTCCTCAGGTGAACAGGCTCCAGTAGAAGGTGAGGATTGGGGCAGTTATGGGGGGGGGCAGGAGACACATGGCTGGGGGTTGGGAGATCCTGCTCCCTCTCCTCCCCTGGCTGCTGCCCCCCCTCCCTGGGACTCCAAACTTGGTTGGGGGGTGGAGTCCCCATAGCTCACTGGGGAGCTGGTAGTTGTGGCTGGGATGCCAGAGAGGCCTGAGGGGGGAGGGGTATCAGTGACATGGGCACCTCTCTCATCAGTGGGACCTACAGATGTCCTCTCCTTCCGGCCCATGGGGCACTTGTGACGCAAGTGCCCCAGGACATGGCACTGGAAGCACCACAGGTCCCCCAGTGTATAGAAAACCCTCACCAGGGCCCCCCGAAAAGGAATCAGCAGGCACCCCTCAGCTTCTAGCTGCATTCCTGCTGCCAGCTGGATCATACCTTGGTGACAGAAAAAGCACATAAAGCAGAGGCCAGGGTCTCAGCACCCCACTGAGCAGATAACCCACCCCAGGGTTTGGAGCGGGGGGAGCAGGGCCCAATCAGGGATATAGGGAGGGATGTATGTGCCCTCCACCATGAGCCCCCTCTCCACCACCTTTTGTGCAGTAGCCTCTGAAACAAGGAAAAAGACCTCCTTGCCATGAAAGTAGTAAGCTACCATAATCTTGTGGGGCCCCTCACTACCCAAGCCAGGGCCTACACACAGGCCTCAAAGTGTAGGTTCTCCCACCTGGGTAGTTGGCACCTCACCTGCCTGCAGGTGAGTGCTGGAAAGGGGGCCCAGCTGCCCAAGCTGGAAGGGCTGGCAGTGGAAGGTCCAGACCCCCCAACTTCAGGTCTCCCCACAGCTGCCTGTGCATCGCTGTGATTCACCCACTGGAGGGCCACATTGGTGGGGCTGGGCCAAGGGCCAGGGCCAGGCTGAGCGGGTGTGCCGACTGATGTAGTGCAGCTGGTCCCCTCAGGCGTAGGTGGTCTAGGCTTGGGAGCAGGGCCCTTGCCCTCCCCACCCCCCAGCTGTGGAGGAGGCTGAAGAAGAGCCCTTCTCACTGCCCTTTCTCTTGGTCCCTGATGGCAAGAGAGGGGGCTATGTTGCCCCAAGTGGCACAATTTGCCCCACACCAAAGTGCATGTCCAGGCACATGCACTTTGGCAAAAAGCCCTAGCTCAAATTTGCACCGCTTCTACTTGAGCTGCTGCAAGTGCATGTGCTTGCATGTGTGGACAGGCCCAGGCTGGGCAAACCCCAGATGGAACTCCCTCCCCCCTTACTGTCCTCACATTCTGAGGACAGCACTAAGAGCAGGGCTAGGCTGTATCAGTCTAGCCTAGTCCTGCTCCTGGCACATGACATAAACTAATGAAAGCACTCCCCTTTGGAGCACCTTCATCTGAACCCTCACTACATCTGCAGCACATCCTAATTCTGTAAGTGCATGGCTGTAGAGCACTTTCAAGGGGCTGATTGCACGCGAAATGTAACTTCTGTCTGTGCCCACAATGGCTGAAAAAAGGAGCAGAAAAACTAGGATGTAAAAGAGCAAGACGAATTAAGGAAGGCACTTCTTTGAATATCATCAGTTTTTGACAAGAAAGGGCAGAGTCCTATTTTCTCTAAACCATTTACCCATTGTAGAAGCCTCTGAAGTAACTGCTTAAAAAAAATGCTCTGGTTTCTGAGGTGATGCATTTTAAATTATTACATTAGATTATATAATATAAGATTACATATTACTCTAATGGCTTACAATCTCAGTAGCGTGACTTACAGGGACCTCTCAGTATGCAAGGCAAACACTCCTCTCAATGCACTTTATCTCTCTACACCCATACATTCAAGAGGAAGCAATTGTTAAGCAATCATATAACAAAAATATCTGATACTCTGATTTGGATATACTATAAAAAGGAATAATTGCATTAATTGGACTGTAGGGGTCAACATTTACAATGAATGATGTAGGGAGTTAATCGAGAGCCTGGGATAGGGGTGGGGCATGGGTGAGGGTATGCTAACAACAGCAGACCAGGGGAAGGTGAGGAGCACCATTCCACTTACCCCACTTGCACTCGCAGATGCACTGTTTGGTGTAGTGCTGACTGCCTAGCTTCTGTGGCTAGGTAGAGACAATGTAGGGATTCTCCCACCACTGTAAAGGCTGGAGGGAATGGGGAGCATCATTCCCTTCCTTCCACTCAGGCCTCTGCTCCCTAGATACACTGCTGTGACACTGGCTGCCCACCTTCTACAGATGGTCAAAGGTCGCACAAGGTTCCTCCCTGCCAACCCTGTCCCTGCAAAGGCTGAGGGATTGGATTACCGTTTGAAACCTCTCTGGTTGTATCTTTTGAATCATATACAGATGTTTGCACACCTAACACTGATAATATTATACAGCAACCCATGCCACCCTCATTGAGAATCAACAGAATACACAGATTTTAAAAAACAGAAAATGGATCCATTCATGTGATCTTTGCAGGATAAAATAAAAACCTATCAACAAAAAAGTCCTGAATGAAGTGGTCACAGTGATTAAAATGTTCAAGTCAGATGAGTATGGGAATGAAGGTAGTTTGTTCTTTTCATATTGCAAAAGTTGGATAAATTAGAAAAGTCAAAGTTCAAGAAACAGTGGAATTCAGCTGCAAATCAGAATGTCCCAGTCCTCTACACAACTCTGCCAATGCATCCTAATCAAAGCAAACTGGACCATGCCTGGCTTTTTCAGAAAAGAACTGTACAATCACACCAAATTGAATGGAGTTTTGGTAACTTGGGCAAACACCGCTGAGGTCAGTTAAACTACAAAAATCATTCTGCTTCAGACCTCAGAAATTCCAGTTTAACTTATGGCAGGCATCAGCAACCTTTCAGTAACAGAGGGCTAAACTAACACAGCTAAGTCATGAGGAGGGCTGAATGCTATAACATATTATGTGGTTGATCTTAAACGGCAATGTGACAGCAGGTGGCTCCTTCTTGAAGCACATGTACAACTACTGGACTCAACCCAGCTCTTTGCAGTTTCTCAGGAGTTGGAAAGACACACAGCATTCACCACTGAAAACCCTGTCCTGCTACAAGCCCTAAGGTAGTGGTTCTTGACTTTGTCAGACTGTAGGCACCCCTTGTTAGACTCAAGGCACCCAGCAGAAAACGTTAGCTCTTAGTTTTCATTCATTTTTTGACTATGGAAAAATAACAGAGCAATTCTTTTCTTGCAAAGAAGTTGGGGGAGAGGGAAACATTTCAAAATGTTTTTAACCCTGTGGATTCCTATTTGAAATCTCTTTGTTTATTTTGTGAATCATGACAAAGCATGTTGTGACACCCTGGTTGAAAATCACTTCCTTAGGGGGAGACAGTCCTCAACCATACACACTGAAAGAGAGTTGAGGGCAAGTAGCCCTTGCTCACGCACTGATTGAAGGCAGATCCACCACCTGCATCCCAAACTGCAGCAAAAGGCTCCTACCTGCACAGTATCACCACTTATTGCAGTCTAGCCAGTCCAGTCCCACAGATCATTCCTTGACTGCTGTACCAGTCCCCATCTGGATGGGGACATACTAGAGTCCCTATTCCAGTCCTTGCTGCTCCCCAGCCCAGTGCATGGACTACCAAGCTCTGGGACCCACCAGACTGCAAGGAGCACTTCAAAGCACAAAATGCTTCCTGTTCCTGATGTATGAAGGAGCTGTGGCAGCTGCACAGTCCATTCTGTATCATGCACTGGGCAGCACCTGCAGCAGCAGGGAATAGGACAGAGGCATCAGCAGGGTCAAAACCGCAGGGGTGGTGGCCCCTGCTGAGGTCACAGAGCCTGCCAAGTTTCAAGGAGATAGGTGCAGGGGTTTGGGGAAACTGCACCTCAAGCTGTGGACAAGCAAAACTCATGACATGGGTGACACTGTGTGTGTTAAGGTGCAGCAGGGTGAAAGCTGCAGGCCTGCTAGCCCCTGCTGAGGCCATGAAACCTGCCAGCTGTCAACGAGATAGATGCAGGGGTTCTGGGTTTTGCGGCCCTGCGCCTCTGGCTGCTGACAGGCAAAACTCATGACATGGGCGCTTGTGCAACTGTGTCTGTCTTGGGACATGGGGGAGGGGAAACCACTGCAGGCCTGGCTGCTAGGCTCTGCTGTGGCCGCTAAGCCTGCCAGCTGTTGAGAAGATAGGTGCAGGGGGGTTCTGGGGCCTTGCACCCCTAGCTGCTGACAGGCAAAACTCTTGACATGGGTGCTTGTGCAACTGCTGCCTCTCATCAGGCAGCAGGACTGACGATCCCCCACCACTTGTCACTAAGACCTGAGGGTAATAATTGACCACAAAGATTCGTAGATTAATAGAGTCGGAAGGGACCTCAGTGTGCCATCTGGTCTGACCCCCTGCCCTGGCAGGCAAGAAGAGTCACTAACCCTGGGATCATGTGATCCCAGCCAGGTGCCTGCCCAGTCTCCTCTTGAAGACCCCCAAGGATGGGGCAAACACCACCTCCCTTGGGAACCCATTCCAGATTCTGGCAACCCTGACTGTGAAGAACTGTCTCCTAATGTCCAGCCTAAACCTTCTCTCTAGTAGCTTATGGCCTTTGTCCCTTGTCATTCCAGGAGGTGCCCTGGTGAACAGATCATTGCCTTATGAATTTGTAGGCCACCACAAGGTCCCCTCTCAGCCTTCTCTTGGAGAGGCTGAAGAGGTTAAGGTCCCTTAGCCTTTCCTCATAGGGCCTTCCCTACAGGCCTTTAATCAGGAGAGTGGCCCTTCTTTGGACTTTCTCTAGGTTGTCCGCATCCCGCTTGAACTGCGGCATCCAGAACTGGACACAGTACTCCAGCTGCCATCTGACCAGTGCCGCATAGAGGGGGAGAATCACTTCCCTGGACCTGTTTGTGAAGCACCTATGGATGCACAACAAGGTGTGATTGGCTCTGCCACCTGCTTCATCACATTGGCAACTCATGTTCATCCTGGAGTCAACAGTGACTCCAAGATCTTTTTCTACCTCAGTAGAGCTAAGAAGGTCACCCCCCAGCCTGTAGGTATGATGGCAGTTCTTCCTCCCTAGATGCAGCACCTTACACTTGTCCTTATTGAATTGCATCCTGTTGCTCTCTGCCCACTTCCCCAGCCTGTCTAGGAGCAATGGTCTGTCTGGACACCCTAGTTATGAAGTAGTTTTTCCTAATGTTGAGCCTGAAACAATCTTCCAGGAGTTTGTGACTATTATTCCTAGTTTTCTCCAAGGGTGCCCTGGTGAACAGTTGTTCACCGAGCCCTAGATGTACACTTCTTATGTAGCTGTAAGCTGCTACCAAGTCCCCTCTCAGCCTCCTTCTCTTTTTCAGGCTGAAGAGTCCCAGGTCCCTCAGCCTTTCCTCATATGGCTTGTCATGCAAGTCTCTGGTCATACAAGCCCTTCTCTGGACTCTCTCAAGCTTTACCATGTCCTTGTTAAGGTGCAGAGCCCAGAACAGGACGCAGTACTCCAGCTACGGTCTCACCAATGCTGAGTAGAGCTGAGTAGAGCAGGAGAATCACTTCTTTGCAATGGTTTTGCTGGAAATGCATCAATTGATACATGCCAATGTATTGTTGGCCCTACTGGCTACAGCATCACACTGCCAGCTCATGTTCATACTGTGGTCAATTATTACCCTCAGGTCTTGGTGTTGCACAAGCGGCTGTTCGAGCTCCTGGAGGCTAAGTTCCAATTTGGTCCCCAGAAGTGAGTCATACCACAAGCCACAGAGATAAAGCCTTTATTGCTTGCAAGCAGGTCGGCCTGGAGTCATGAGACTCAGATCAAAGCCGAACCTGAGTGCCTATTCTCCATTGCTTATATACTTGATTACAAGGTATTGGGAAAATTCCATTAGCGCAATCGCATTTCAAACTAGCATAGTTGCGAAGCTAAGGACTTTCCAACTGCAAGTCTGCGGTTTGCATGTTTGCACAACAGAGAGAGAAACAAGCTGCATGTAGATGCTTCCTGAGTTCTCGTAAAAGCAAACGGTTTTCAGCCCCCCCGCTTTTCCCACATTGGTGACAAGTGATGAGGGATTTTCAGTCGTGCTGCCTGATGAGAGGCAGCAGTTGCATGAGTGCCCATGTCAAGAGTTTTGCCTGTCAGCAGCTAGTGGGGCAGGGCCCCAGAACCCCTCTGCCACAGCTGGCAGGCTTTGTGGTGACAGCAGGGCCTAGCAGGAAGGCCTGCAGTAGTTTCCCTGCACCCTGCCCCAAGACAGAAACAGTTGCACAAGCACCCATGTCATGAGTTTTGCCTGCCTGTGGCCAGAGGTGCAGGGCCCCCAAACCCAGAACCCCTGAACCTATGTCCTCAACAGGTGTCAGGCTTTGTGGCCTCAGCAGGGGCTAGGAGCCCTGCATCTTTCACCGTGCTGCGCCTCAACACAAACACTGTCACCCATGTCACAAGTTTTGCTTGTCTGCAGCTTGAGGTGCAGTTTACCCAAACCCCTGCACCTATCTCCTTGAAACTTGGCAGGCTTTGTGGCCTCAGCAGGGGCTACGATCTCTGCAGTTTTGACCACACTGTGGCTTAACACATACACGTGACATGATTTTTTCTCTCAAGTTTTTGCAGTGCAGTCTCTCCAAACCCCCTGCATCTATCTTCTTGAAACTTGGCACATGTCATGCTCTCAGAAGGGGCTACAAGTTCTTCCAGTTTCATCCAAATCTGGCCAGAAATTAAAAAGTTATAGGCTGTTTTGCCCTTCCACATTATATCCTATAGGCAAAATGTCAGAACAGGGTCAAAACAGCAAAACGTTTTGACGGAACGGAACAGCTGTTTCAACTCGAAACAAAAGTTGAGACAAAACACTATTCTGTCAAAAAGTCAAAACGCTGGTCAAAATGAAACGCTTCTGTTTCGCACAGCCCTAATAGGCAGACAAGGTTCTTTTGGTAAATCTGATATCCTTCATTAGACCAACTGATCTCTGACCAGACATTTACCATAGTAGTGGTCTTTCATTTAGGCTCTATAAATCTTGAAGACTGTCTCCTTGCTACAAATACTGTTAAACAAATCAATGGTCCCAAAATTTTGATTCCGACACATTTCTAGCATAGCAGTAAACCTGTTCAACAATTGCAACATCTAAATTACCCCAGTGCATAGTATTTTCTGCTTTTTACCATCACCTGACTGATGCACATTTATTTCTTTCAGTCATACTGTGCTCTTCAAGGTACTGTCTATTGGAAGATATTCCAGGCATGCAGACATAGCTACAGGTTTAGACCTATTTATTAGCAGCTAACATTTTGTGCATTTCACTGCTCTTGTGCCATACTGACTACCAGGCCCCAAGGGGGTTCTTGCATTACAACAACAGACACTGTTACATCCAGGATTAGAGAAAAAATGAATTTTGGAGACAAACCTCAAACAGGCAAGCTGCAAATCGCAAAGGAATGTGAGATTCCCATATAAAGAAGCATAAAGCACCATAATAGTAGCTATGGGGGAGTTCTGCAGGCAAATCTGAATATCATATTTCAGCAGTGTGTTTCATCTGCCCCAAATTTCCCGAATCAGTAATTTTGTGCTCAATCTGCAGTCTAACCCTCAAAAAGAAAAGAAAAGCTAAAAGGTAGCTAGTGTGAAATTTCTGCATGTATTTTCTTAGTACTTAGCACTTCTGACTATTTAAATCTTCAAGAAGCCAAATTAGTAAATGACAGAAAAATGTCAAATGCATTATCATTTTGGACACATAAATATAACATGGGTGTTGCAACTCCATTTGAAAGGCAAATACCTTATTAAGTTTTGGCATGCTGTAATTTATATATCTTCTCTCTCCAGAAACAAGGTGGGCAGAGGAGGATGGGGTAAATATAGATCAACAGTAAAAAAAATAAATCATTTCTATAGTTTAGGGCAGCTGAAGGATAGTGACATGTAATGAAAAATTAATTTTCAAAGTTAGTGGAGGGCAAGAGACTGAACAAAACAACATCATTGTAAAAAAGAACTAAAGGGCCAAATACTTCCCATGCTATGCAAGTCTGTAATGTCTCAAGCTCATTGAATCAAACGAAATAATGATGGAACCACATTTGACATCCTTTATTTATGGTGCATAGATCAAGAATATTTGCACCAAAATAAATTAGATCCCTTGTGGATTAAGGGACTCTTCAAGTGGCATGGCTACACATGCCATTAATATGCTGTAAACTTACTGCGCAGTAAAATAAGGTGCAGTAAGCTTTCCTTGGAAATGCATCTACACATGTGCCCATTGGGAGCAAATTTGCTCCTGAAGGGAGTAGTTCAGTGCAGGGCTACTCCTGTTCTGTTTTGCTCTCCTACAGAAGCCAGGGGAAGCTCCAGGCTCCCCCAAGTGCCAGCCCTGGGCAGGCAGGGAATACTAGGGTTAGACCTGGGCTCTGGCAGAGTGGAAGGACCTATTCCACCTTCGGGGCAGCTGTCCCCCATCCCTGTGCTCAGATTGGTCGATTGGGGCCTGGGACTGAGAAGCAGCTGCTCAGGGGAGGAGACAGTTTCCCGGCCCTCTACTGCCCAGGCTGACTGGGAGAAGTGCTCCTGGTCAGCTGTCTACATGTGCACTATTGCACACTAGCTACTTTGCAGTTAATCTACTACCTGTATCTACAGGTAGTAGTCAATTGCACACTAGACTAATTTACTGTGCAGTAAATGCTGTGCATGTGTACATGGTGATGCTTTACTGTGCAGTAGATTGGTCTACTATGCAGTAAAGCATGTTGTGTAGATACGCCCAATGTCAATAAAGTATTAAAATCAGGCCTTATGATTAAGACAAGCAGTATTTGACATCTTGAAAACAAAAATAGGTTTAAAAAATGAAAAGCTGCCTCATTCCTTGGGATGAAATCTAAGCCTGAAAATCAAAATACACTGCATGACTCCCATCTCACTTCTACAAAGGTAATTCCATGGGCATCAAAGAAGTTACTCCCAAGTCAAGTCAGGTACTTCATGGCCAGGTACTTCAATGGGTGCTGAACATAAGGTTTGTGTTTAAATAAATTGGCATCAAATTAGTGTCAGCAAGAGGGATTTTAAACGATAAAAACCAGGAAATCCAAAGTATGTATACTACCTGAGCGGCAGGTGCTCAGATGGTAAAAACCGTTTTGGTTCCACTATAGTTCATGGAGCTGTGACAAATAACACTAACTGAGGTTCCACCTCAAGAATACTGCCCTGAGGAGAGGATGCAGTCAACACAGTCTCAAATGCATGATGCAAAATTCTGGGAGAGGTGATGCATTATTCGCCACATGCAGATTTTTAAAAGGCTACAGGCAAACTGTTATAATGATAAAAATGCCAGCAATGTGCTACATACTTAGGCTTGGCAGTATTTGTTTTTTATTGGTAAATGCAGATAAACATCAATTTCACCTCATAATTTTTATGAAGTACCATGAGTTACAGTGGGGAGCTACATGTCTGTCAGCACCTAAATGGTCAGTGAGCTTTTCCTAACCAATATTTTCCAGATAATGGCATTATTTAACTTGCTACAGAGAGAAAATAAAGAGCCTTTGAGGATGAATAAAATGAAAACTGTTACCCTTTATAGTTATATAAAACTCTGGAATGGATATTGAACTTTGTGTTTCAAGGTATAAGTCAACCTCTAGTAGAGGCTAGGAGATCTAATGATGGAAGAAGATGACCCCACACCTGCCTGTTGCAGGGTTCTTGCCATTTTTTCAGAAGCAAATGTTTCTGGACACTGACAGACAGGACAAAGGACTAGAAGGACCTCAGGGCTGACTCAGTCTAGTAATTCTTAAATCAAAGGTCCCACGATAAATGGCTTATAAGGAATTTATAAATGATCAGAGACATTATAAGTACATTGCAGACAAGAGCAATATTCATTACAGATGGTTAAAATACATTGGCAGAAGGCATTATGATTGTAAGCCACAGCTATAAACTACCTTTTATTTATTTGATTTATTTATTAAGTGGATATGCTGCCCTTTCCAAAAAAGGCTCTGGACTGCTTAAAATAAAAAACAAAAAGGTATAGAAACAGAATATATATCAAAATAAGAAGGTATCACAAAAACACTCCCCTGCATAATCCTCCAAATTCAAAAGCAGTCCTCCCCTTTTTACTCCCCTGCCTCTGACTAAGCAGAGCATCCCTCTGTCCAACCTGACCTTGCTTTGTAACCCAGAATCCATGTTTCCCTACAAGAAAACAAAATTTTTCCCACCCTTATTCCCTCCCAACCCTACCGACTCCCACTCCCCTGCTTCATGTGCAGGGGCGTCCTGCTCCTTCTTATTGTCCCTCTCAAGCTGTAACTCCTTCTCTCAAAGTGGGGGCATAGCTTTCCTGTAGCAAGGCACTAGGGTGCCTGCCACTGAATAGTAGTAAATGGGCTCAGCTGCCACTCACCAGGGCAGCAGGTGGGAGTTGCTATGGCAACTGATTGGGTCAGCTGACCGGCAGGGGGCAAGGCCTGGCCTTTATAAACAGAGAAGGCTAAGGCCAGAGTCAGTTCCCCTTGTGGCAGCCTAAGAGGAAGAGGGAGCTCTGTTGGAGCAAGCAGAGCAGAACATAAGAGAGAAGCCTGATGGCTGGAGTGTCTGCCTGATAATGCTAGGTGGAAGAAACCCTGATAAGGATATATGCAAGGGATAGCCAGGTTGGCTTGAAGTTTATGTTGTAACCCAGGAGAGGGAGATTTTGGTTTGGTTATTGTTACTGCCGGAGGACCTGGCGAGGCTGTAGGGGTGGAAGAGGCCTCAGGGGAGCTCCCCCAGTAGAAGGGGGTGTTCCTAGCGCTGCAGGGGGCGCGGCGTTTTGGGGTGTCCCAGCCCCAGCCCCAGTGTGGGCGACTATCAGGACAGGCCCCAGTGGGGCACAGGCCCAAGAAGGTGGGTCTGGGGGCCAGGTAAGGCTAAGGCCACCTGAGCCCCAATGGGGGGGGAAGCCTGAGTCAGGCATAGGACCCTAGAATGGGTCTGGGGCCAGGTAAGGCTAAAGCCGCCTGAGCCCCAAGCGCAAGAAGTGCGGGCAAGGGCCCCAGTGTGGGCAGAGAGCGCAAGAAGCGCGGGCAAAGGCCCCAGTGCAGGCGGAGAGCGCGAGAAGCACGGGCAAGGGCCCCAGTGCAGGTGGAGAGCACGAGAAGCGCGGGCAAGGGCCCCAGTGCAGGTGGAGAGCGCGAGAAGTGCGGGCAAGGGCCCCAGTGCAGGCGGAGAGCGTGG
>NW_017728915.1:4997438-5052906 GCF_001723895.1 Crocodylus porosus | reverse complement strand
CGAGAAGCGCGGGCAAGGGCCCCAGTGCAGGTGGAGAGCGCGAGAAGTGCGGGCAAGGGCCCCAGTGCAGGCGGAGAGCGTGGCGCGAGTGTGAGGGGGTGAAGAAGGTGCCGGGCGAGGGTGAGGGTGAGGGCGAGGGCGATGCCGACGGCGGCGGAAACTGGCCCAACTTCCAGGTCTGGGCGAAAAGCCAGGCACTCAAGTTTCCCCCTTCCAGGAACCCGGAAGTACCCGGGTCGAGACCTACCCGGACAGATAAAAGGAGCCCAGCAGGCCAGGCAGGAGCGGCGGATGCGGAGACGGGAGCGGAGGATCTGGAGGTGAGCGGGAGAAGAGCCGGCATCGGGGAATACACCCTGGAGCGGGTGCGAGCCGCCTGGCGATGAGGCAGGACCTTCTGGGGCAGGGGTAAGCCCCGGCGCAGCGAGGAGGCCCGGCCGACCGGCAGTGGAGAGACGAGCAGTTTAACGCCACGGGAAACGGCGGCACCTTGTACCGTAAGTACTGTAATATAGGGGCAATCACAGGTGGGGAAACCACCGTGCCTGTGACCCTCAGGAAGACTAAGGGGCGGAAGGAGGCCCCTGGGAGAGGGCAGAAGATCCCAGCCCGGATCCAGGAAGGGGGTCAGCCCGCAGCTGATAAGGGATATCGGGGGGGACAGCTGAGGGGCCAAACAAACCCTGACCCCGGTGAACCCCAGCCAGGAACTTTTGTTGGACTTTGTATTTTTTTCTCCTTCACAAACCTTATTGGGGCTAGCGCCCTGATGAGTGGTCCGTCCTGAGAGGCGGCCACTTTCCCGGAGAATCAGGCGAGGGTGTAGGGGAGGAGGAGCCCTCAGGACCCCTGGACCCCGCAGAGATGGAGTGCCGGTTCCGGACTGCACGCGCCACAATTATGAACCCCTAGGTTACCATCAAAGTCGTGGCAGGAGAGACTGACGTGAGTGCAGTGAGGACGACACACTCTCCTCTCACCAGGTGTCCCCAGTGAGACGGTCGGTCGGCGGACGGACCCCTCACAAGTGGTGCATTGGCCAGGAATCTCGAACCCGGGGCGGTGACGCGGATTCCGGAAGGGCAACCTAGACTGGTGGTGCAGCCCAAATGGAGCTCCTGATGGGCATGTATACCGGACAGCAGACCCTGCATCTGGTGGTCCAACTATTACAGCAGCATCAGCAGACTGCCATGAGGCAAATGAATGTGCAGGAGCACCTGCTGCAGCAGCAGACACAGGGAGGTCTATACCCCGGAGAGTTCAATATGCCAAGGATGACAAAGGAGGATGATGTGGAGGCTTTCCTGAAGTCCTTTGAACGAGCAGCCCTGGCCGCAGGGATAGACCGGGCAAAGTCGGCCGGTTGCGTGGGGGTCCTGTTGGTGGGCCCGGCTCAAGCAGTTTATCGGGCTTTATCGCAGAGCGAAGCCATGGATTACGACAAGGTGAAAGCCGAAATATTGCAGAGGTTAGAAATTACCCCAGAGAAACACCGGCAAGCTTTTCGAGAAGCCAAAACAAAGAACGGGAGGAGCCCTAAGATGTTGTGGCAATTCCTCACCAATGAGTTAGCCAAGTGGCTGAGGCCAGCCGAGGCTACTAAAAAGGAGATTTGTGCCTAGGTGTTGCTGGAACAGTTCCTCGCGGATCTGGGGGAGAACATGCAACGTTGGGTCAGATGTCACGGGCCCACAATGTCACGCCAGGCCCTGTGCTTGGCGGAGCAATATGAGGCAGCCCAAAAGGGACTACGCCTAGACAGAAGTATGTCGGGACGTGAGGGCCCTCTCAAAAGGGGGAAGGGAGGTAAAAATGAAAGGACACTGGAAAGAAGGGACTTCTTTTGTTTCCGCTGTGGAGGAAGAGGACATATGGCCAGGGTTTGTCCGGTAAACCCGGGCTATCAACCCGCCAAAGAGAGACAGTACCCTGGCAGGTCCGGGAGAGAGCGGGAGCCCACGAGAGAGGAACCCATGGAGTGTGGGGTCTGCGTGGGGGCGGGGGCTTCCCCCCAACCTTTACCCAAGGTTCAAGCTTGGGTGGGACAATGCCCCTTGACGGCCGTGGTGGATACCGGGTGTGCACAGACCCTGGTCCAGCCGTCTATGATTGAGTGGAGGCAAGCCCCCCGATGCGCCGGAATTCACCTCATTTGTCTTCATAAGCAGAGGTCGTATTTTGAAAGAAGGGTCCTAGACGTACGCGTGCAGGGCACCTCCCAACGCCTGCCGGTCGGCCTGAGCGAGGAGATACTGTACCACATGATTTTGGGAAGGGACTGGCCGGAGATCTTTGAGGTCCTGGCGAAGCCCGGCCCCAGGATAAACCCCTGGCGGGTTTAGCTGGAGGGGAAGTTCAGAGAGAGAGCGATGTAAAGCTGGAAGACCTTGCCAGCGGCAACCAGTTCAGGGAGGCCCAAGAGGAGGATGTAGAGCTGCAACCCTTCAGAGAGGAGGCGGTCACCTGGCCCCGGCTGCAGGTAAGCCCCAGCGCGAGTCGAGGAAAGGGACCCCACGTAGAAATAAGGCAGGGTTTGTTGTATCACATTAAGCCAGGTCAGCGGGCGGAGGAGGAGGTAGAACAACTCCTGATTCCCCAACCCTATATAGCCCTGCTATTGCAGTTAGCACATGGGAATCCTATGGGGGGACACCTGGAAAAACGTAAGACGGAAGCTCGATTGACGCACTGGTGCTTTTGGCCTTATCTGTATGAAGATGTAGAAAACTTCTGCAAAGCGTGCGAAAAATGTCAAAAAGTGAGCGCTAACAAGCCCCCCCGGGCGCCCCTCCAGTCGGTGCCAGTGGTTCGGGACCCATTTGCAAGGGTTGCCTTAGATGTAGTGGGCCCATTACCTCGTAGTGCGGCAGGGCACCAGTTTATTCTGGTGCTCATTGACTATGCCACCCGCTTCCCAGAGGCCGTACCCCTGAGGGCGGTGATGGGGGTTAAGGTCACGGAAGAACTTATGAAGTGGGTAACTAAGTTTGGAACCCCTAGAGAAATAATAACTGATCAGGGGTCGAACTTCATGTTGGCGGTGGTAGTGGCACTGTGCAAAGTGTTGCAGATACACCACCTCAAAACGACAGTATACCACCCTCAGGCCAAAGGGTTGGTAGAGCATTTCAACGCTACCCTAAAGGAGATGCTATGGCGTTGCACCCAGGAGGACCCCAAGAGATGGGACTCACTAGTGCTGCCACTTTTATTTGTGGTCTGAGATGCCCCACAGGCCTCGACAGGCTACTCCCCATTCGAACTGGTCTTTGGGCATCGTCCCAGGAGCTTGTTGGATATCATGCGGGAAGGCTGGGAGGACGATGGTCGCATAGGCCATAAGGTGGCTGAATATGTACAGGACCTACAGGAGCGGCTTCGCCTGGCCCGGAAGACGGCTCACGATAACCTGGCCGAAGCCCAGAGGCAACAGAAGGACCGGTATAACCGAGGGACGAAGGAGTGGGAATTATAGCCAGGTCAGAAGGTGCTGGTGATGTTGCCTAGTGCCAATAGCAAGTTTGAATCACGGTGGCAGGGACCGGTGACGGTGGTGAGGCGAGTGGGCCCGGTGGATTATGAAGTATGGAGGGAGGGTAGATGTCGGAAGACCCAAGTTTTCCATGTTAACCTACTAAAGGAGTGGCAAGAACCCCAGGGGCTCCTGCTCGAGATGGATTGGGAGGCCGAAGAACAAGAAACTCAAGGGCGGGACCCATCACCAGGCCTCTCCAGGGATGTTCCCGACGCCAAGGATCGGCAGCTGAGGGACAGGCAGGAACGACAACTGCGAGAATTAATCCATGAATTTAGAGATGTCTTCACAGAAAGCCCGGGGAAGGCGAAGGGAGTCGAACATGCTATCATGACGAAGAGGGGCCAGGTCGCCAGGGAGAGGTGGTGGAGGATTCCCTTTTACTGACGCCAACCTATTAAGGAGGAGCTAGACAGAATGTTGGCGCAGGGGATCATTACCCCCTCATGTAGCCCCTGGCGGAGTCTGCTAGTGGCAGTAACAAAGCCGGATGGCAGCTTGCGACTATGTGTGGATTTTAGAAAGCTAAACGCAATAACACAGTTTGACGCCTTTCCCATGCCCCAGGTGAATGAACTGGTGGAGCGGATAGGACAAGCTAACTTTATCTCCACTTTAGATTTGTCGAAGGGATACTGGCAGATCCCCTTACAGCCAGAAGACCAACCAAAGACAGCTTTCAGCATGCCATGGGGGTTGTATGAGTTTAAAAGGATGCCCTTTGGGTTGAATGGCGCGGCAGCAACGTTTCAAAGACTTATAGACTGGATACTCGCACCCCACCAGGAATACGTTGCAGCCTATGTAGACGACATCGTGGTATACACCCAGACATGGGAGCAACATGTAAAGGCCTTAAGGGCGATTCTGCGAGAGCTGAGGTGAAAAGGTCTGATGGCCAACCCAAAGAAGTGTGCCCTGGGCAAAAGTGAGACGAAGTACTTGGGTTTCTTGGTCGGCAATGGGCAGGTGAAGCCACTGAGGGACAAAGTGGAGGCCATCTGCAACTATGAAGCGCAGCTGACAAAGAAGCAGATGCAGGCGTTTCTCGGTTTGGCCAGTTATTATCGACGATTTGTTCCCCAATTTGCTGAGGTTGCCAATCCCTTAGTCGAGACAACCAGGGGGCGAGAGCCCCACAAAGTTAAATGGACTCCAGAGAGACATAGAGCCTTCGAAGAGCTCAAGAAAGCACTCTGTCAGGAAGCCATTCTTCACACGCCTAATTTCAATGTCCCATTTACTCTGCAGACAGATGCTTCGGCCTATGCCCTGGGGGCAGTCCTCACCCAGGAGGTGGATGGAGTGGAACGCCCAGTAGCGTTTGCTAGTCGTAAGTTAAACGACAATGAGCAAAGGTATTCTACCATTGAAAGGGAGTGTTTGGCTATAAAGTGGGGTATTGACTACTTTAAATACTATCTGTTAGGCCGGGAGTTCCAGTTAGTAATGGACCACGCTCCCCTATGCTGGCTTAACTCCACTAAAACAGAAAATGCACGAATCATGAGGTGGGCCCTGGCACTCCAGCCATTCCAATTTCAGATTGGATACAAACCGGGGCGTACTAACACCGTGGCAGACTTCTTGTCAAGACACGGGGGAACGGGACCGCAGCCTGAGCCACAGAAGGAGGCCCCCCCAGTGCAGAAAGGGCAGGACAGGGGAGGCGACGGTCAGAGTAAAGAAGTGCCTAGTAACGTCTTAAGGGGTGGGGCATGTGAGGGGGTGAAGAAGGTGCCGGGCGAGGGCGATGGAAACCGGCCCGACTTCTGGGTCCTGGCGGAAAGCCAGGCACTCAAGTTTCCCCCTTCCAGGAACCCGGAAGTACCCGGGTCGAGACCTACCCGGACGGATAAAAGGAGCCCGGCGGGCCAGGCAGGAGCGGCGGATGCGGAGATGGGAGCGGCGGATCTGGAGGTGAGGGGGAGAAGAGCCGGCGTCGGGGAATACACCCTGGAGCGGGTGCGAGCCGCCTGGTGACGAAGCAGGACCTTCTGGGGCAGGGGTAAGCCCTGGCATAGCGAGGAGGCCCGGCCGACCGGCGGTGGAGAGACGAGCGGCTTAACACCGCGGGAAACGGCGGCACCTGGCAGGAGCCGGGTACCGTAAGTACTGTAATATAGGGGCAATCACAGGTGGGGAAACCACCGCGCCTGTGACCCTCGGGAAGACTAAGGGGCGGAAGGAGGCCCCTGGGAGAGGGCGGAAGATCCCAGCCCAGATCCAGGAAGGGGGTCAGCCCGCAGCTGATAAGGGATATCGGGGGGGACAGCCGAGGGGCCAAACAAACCCTGACCCCGGTGAACCCCAGCCAGGAACTTTTGTTGGACTTTGTATTTTTTTCTCCTTCACAAACCTTATTGGGGCTAGCACCCTGACAAGTGGTCCGCCCTGAGAGGCGGCCACTTTCCCGGAGGATCGGGCGAGGGTGTAGGGGAGGAGGAGCCCTCAGGACCCCTGGACCCCGCAGAGATGGCGTGCCGGTTCCGGACTGCACGCGCCACAATTATGAACCCCTAGGTTACCATCAAAGTTGTGGCAGGCAAGACTGGTGTGAGCGCAGTGAGGACGACACACTCCCCTCTCACCAGGAGTCCCCAGTGAGACGGTCGGTCGGCGGATGGACCCCTCACAGCAAGAAGCGCGAGGCAAGGCCCGAGTGCAGGCAGGGAGCACAAGCAGGGCCCCGGTGGGGGCGAGAGCATATTGAGCAGGCCCCGGGGGAGGGTGCAGTTATTGAGTAGGCCCCGGGAGAGGGTGGCAGGAAGTAGGCCAGAGCCCTGGTACAGCAAGGCAGGCATGTGCCAAGGCGGGCAGGAAGGCAGCCTCCCATTGATAATATACCAGCAAGACGTGGTGGGCGAGATAGAGGGTGCATTCGGGACCCAAGTTGGCACGGTAGGTAGGGGCACTAGGGGAGGTCACGGCACCTCTGGAGGCTGCCCTGCCACATCTCCTCAAACAATTCTGCATCAGGTGGATGATCGGTACTCTTTAGCTTCACTAAGATATGTACCCTACCTGCCCAATATGTCAACAGCCCCTCAGATGCAAACTTAATTGTATAACCAAATACAAATAGACACAGAGATGAATGCCCCTAGACCCCCCATAATAAGACTACGAGGCATGCTGGACAGTAGAGGGCCAAGACTAGAACTATGGGGCAAGAGGAGTCAGAGTGGCTGGGAGGTGGGAAAGAGAGACTGCAAGTGACTAGAGACTCTGGGTATCTCAGGAGTGTCCTCTCTGATTCTCCTTTATGTGAGGACCTATCCCTATCCCCTCAGAATGTATCATATCACAAGACAGTATCCAATTAGTGACTTAGAATTTTCCATCCTTATCAAAGAGATGCTTTACCCCAGTTTCATTTTACGCAATGCATGCCTTAAGGCGAGCATACTCACTTCCCTGAAGGAACTGTGCCCCCAAGAAATACCTGGAATAGCTTCAATATGCTACCATTCATCTCTAAAAGGCTGGGTTGCATTTAAAATAAGTTAATTCCACTAATGCAATAACTCGTTGAATTAATGCCCGTTGATTAATATGAAATATGACAGGACAATCTCCACCGGGCAGCAGTAATGAATTTTGCAAACCCTACAGCCTAAGCTTGTATTGCCTGAAAAAGGTTGGGTTTTTAAAGTACAAGGAGTAACAAGAGGGAAATGAAATGAGCTCTTCTATAAAATGTTTTTTATGCCTGTTGCTTTGCCTTCTCTTTTATTTAACGTACTCTATTAACAATCCTGAAGGACACACACATAAGAAACATGAAAACTCCTATCTATTGTTTATTTGCAAATCGGTTCAGCAATGGTTTCTAATTAGGCAGAGACTGTCAAGCACCCAGGAATGCATCATGGAATGAGAACACCCACATTATACAAATGGAGCCGTAAAACAGAAAAGTGTAAATCAGGACTGGCTAGAGCAACTAATTGGAAATGCTGCCCAGCAGAAAAATTAGCATTTCACATTTACAAACCAAGCGTCAATGAACGAAGATACATGCCAGCTATTTATTTATTTACTGAATGCCTAATTTCATGACATGTCCCAAATGACTAAGAAATAATACGAAAATACTCATTCTTCAGGAAGGAGCCACATTCTGTGTGGCCTTTCAGCCACTGACAGCTATCAAATCCTTTTTCTTTAGCACACGCAGGCTATGATTCTTCTCTCTGCTACACCTCTATAAATCGAGGATGACTCCACTGAAGTCAGAGTGTAGTTATACCAGTAGAAGATCAAATTTAGGGCAAGAGAATTATATGCAGCCAATACAATATCAGCAAAGATCTCAAACCATGATAGGGAAAGGCTAGAGCTTAAAAAAGTAACGTTCTTACCAGGGGAGAGAAGCAGAGGGAGACAAGCAGATGTGTGAGTTTAGTTTTGGGAAACTGAACTTTTTAAAAGTAAAGTATAATAATTCAATGACTGTTCTTGTAATACTTTCTCATGCATGAGTAAGGATTACTTATTTGTTTGAGACTACATAATACACGCACGCACGCTTTCTATATATCAGATATAAAGTTATGTAGACATGTACATACAACATATTCCAGAGTCCTTATGGATCTTGGTGCACTTCAGGGGGAGAAGTGGGTTATAACTTGCACCACTGCATTTTAAGTGCACAAAGCCTAACTTTTGCTGGTTGACATTACTCTGCATTCATGGTGATTTCAAAGAGAAGGGGAGCAGTGGAAAAATTCTTTATCCAATGACCTCAGTTAAAAACTTGACCTTGTCCCCTTACACAACAACCTAGCAATACTGACCTTTAGAATATGCTACAGGATTTCATAGATTTCAAAGGCATTAGGGCTGGAAGGGACCTCAAAAGATCATCAAGTCCAGCCCCCTGCCCCAGGGGCAGGAAGTCAGCTGGGGTCATAGGATTCCAGCAAGATAAACATCCAAATTTCTCTTGAAGGTATTCAAAGTAGGTGTTTGAACCACCTCCGATGGCAGGCTGTTCCAGACCTTGGGGGCTCGGACTAACTTGTTTATACTTGTTTACAGAGTCTGCAGAAGAAATCAGCCTTTGAGGGGGATCAGATGCATATGGGGGAAGAGTAGAGTGTCTGCAGGCACAACCTAATTTTGTTCAAACAATGTATTGTAGGGATGCTTATAGGCATGTGTATAAAACTAAAACTCACACTAGTTAGTAGCACAAAGGCAAAACTGTCCCTTTGTACCATGTCCATTTAAAAGGATAGGTGAGGGACACAGTGTCAGGTATTGATGTAATCTAAACAGAGAAATACAGAGCTCAGTCCTACTCGATTCCTGCTGGCACAAAAACTGCAAACTAATTGTCAGACTGCCGTATCAGTGACAGCACTCATCTTTGTGGCAGTGATAGCATTTCTACTATTGCCCATCCAGGGAGTTTCTTCTACTATTGCCCATCCAGGGAGTTCTGCCTCATGAAAACAGCCCTAGCTTGAAGTTGGAAATCCCCAGAATCCCCCTCTGCAAAGACTGCTGAGAGAATTCAAGGGTGACTGTCAATTCTCCACTGGCTTCAGACAGCTTGGTACTGTGAGACTTTTACTTCAGTGACTTCAGTCAGGTAGGCTTTCTGCTATCAAGGACTCAGCTTTCCATCAGCAGGCACCTAGGATGGAATTATTCCATCCTCTTATCCTGCTTTTTCCTTCAGTTTTTGGATGTTAATTAACTAATCCCAATTGGTAACATTTACAAGTCACCTAGGTATTTTTAGGAACCTAAGGAAGTAAGATTTAGGTTCCCTAGTCACTTGGGCACTTTAAAAAAATAACCCATACCTGCAATTTTTTTATTGTAAATATTAATGATTTTCACTAACTTTTCAGTCTTGCCAAAGGAAATGGTTATTCTACATCAGGGCAGGCAATTATTTTGGGTGGAGGGCCACTTAATGAGTTTTAGCAAGCTGTCAAGGGCCGCAAGGGTAGTCCTGTCCCTTGACAGGTGCTCCGCCCCCTGGTTGTCATCTTGGGACTGGAAGTCCTCTCTCTAATGCCTGATCTTTACCACCAGAAGTCCCTCCCCTTGTCTCCAGAAGTACTCCTTTTGAGGGGGGGCATCTTGGAACCAGGAAAAAACCTAATTATACACTAAAAATCAAACACTGACAATAACATATTTTAGTTTTATTTTTAAAAATATTTTTGTCCTGATTTGTGTGTGTTTGTATGGTACATATTGAGGTCATTGAATAATAGCTCAAAATGAAGCCTTAACTCTTGTATATTGTAGGGGAGTGCGGAGGGGTAGGAGGGTATGGAGGGGTGAGTATGGGGTTTGTGGATGTGGGTGGGTGTAGGATTTTTGTGAGGGTAGTGTTTGTGGGGATGTGTGGGGATGGGGTGTGTGGGGGGTGGGTGTGAGGTATGTGGAGGTGCATAACAGTGACTGGGGCTCCCCCCAGAGTTGTGTGTATGGGGGAGATGTGGGCGAGGGTGTGGGTGGGTGCAGTGTTTCCGGAGTGTATGATTGTGTGTGGGGGAGGGTGTGGTTGTTGGGTTTGCATAGGAGGGTTTGTAAGTATGGTGGGGTGTGCATGAGACCCCTGTATGTACCCCCCTAAGCCAGTCAGCAACCGCCCCCACCCCACAACAGCCAGGCCACTGCCAACACCGTGCAACCACAGCCTGCCTCGCACATGCTCATTCCCACTGCAGGAGATCAGCTGGAACCCACGAACAGCCCTGATCCAGTCTGCCCCACCCCACCCTGTGCCTGCTCCACACTGCCTGCCCATGGCGCATCCTGCCACCCCGTGGGCACACAGCAGGGCTGGGGAGGCATCGCAACTAGACTGCCTTTCTAGGCAGCCCAGGTGGCTCCTTCCAGCTGCCACCACTGCCCCAGTCCCAGCTCTGTGGTACCAGCGGGGACCTGCACTGAACAGCCCTGTCCCCATGCACCCACCCAGGCTCAACAGCAGTGGTGCAAGACAAAAGCAGATGCACAGGGTTAGGGCTGTGCAGTGCCACAGGGCTGGGGCCAGTGGCAGCTGGAAGGAGCCATCTGCCACCTGAGCTGCCTAGAAAGAAAGTCTAGCTGTGGAGCTACCTCAGCCTTGCTGTATGCCCAGGGGGTGGTAGGACACACCATCACCATGGCTGGATTGTGCCTGGGTCAAGGGATGAAGGGACCCACCGCAGCCCGGACAATGACCTGCTGTGGGCCAGATCTGGCCCGCGTGCTGTATTTTGCCCATACCTGTTCTATATGCTCATGCTGCTGAGGATATATACTACGGGTTAACAACATGTGGCCCATGGGTGAGATACAGCCCATGGCATCATTGGATCCACCATGTAGCACTATAGGATGTTGCATTACACACCCATGCTGCACTGTGGCTGAAGAACAGGGAAAAGCAGTGGCAGCAGCCAGGTCTTAGCACCAGTTCATCTCAGAACTAAACTTGATCATTCTGGCCTACTGCCAAAAAGCACACTGCTGACTACTAACACAAACCCCTGGTGCTTTTCATTTATTACATCGTCACATTTCCAAACCTTATAAACACAGGGATAAAAGAAACAAAATGAAACCAAAACACTGACAAACAAAAGAGAAAAGAAAAAATAATCTTATCCAAAGAGAGGACCAGACAGACCCCTCCATTCTCTGTCTTAGTATATCAACACAGGCTGATGCAAAGCTATTCTTGGGCAATGCAAATCATTTGAAAGACAGTGCTAAAAGGTAACAGTATGATGGTGAAAAACATTGCTCTGTGATTCTCTAAGCATCTTCCTGCCTTGCCTTTCCCTCTCCTTGCCAGCT
This sequence comes from Crocodylus porosus, assembly GCF_001723895.1. Classification (NCBI taxonomy): domain Eukaryota; kingdom Metazoa; phylum Chordata; order Crocodylia; family Crocodylidae; genus Crocodylus; species Crocodylus porosus. The sequence goes on along the minus strand of NW_017728915.1, from coordinate 5,041,553 downwards.
GCTAATCCTTTCTTTGCCTGAACAAATCTCAGGACTACAGTATCAAAAGTTGGCCTCAGAGTGCTTGGTACATGTGACACCATTAACATGTACATGTGATGAAAATGTCACTTTGTGTGGCTTAATGGCATCACGCTGCACACATTCAAGTATTTGGGGGCGTTAAATGACTTTGCATCGTTGCAAACTAAACTACATCTGGATGTAGTTTAGTTTGCAATGATGCACTGCAGCTGTCAGCTCGCCCCCAGCTGTGGGAAAGGCAGGCAGGCTCCACAGAAAAAAAGGATTTGGCCCCTTACTACTTCTGCCTTCAGCAGGCACCCACTGAAGCAGAAGTGGTGAGAGGCCCAATCCTTTTTGTTGTCAGTGGTGGTGATGTTTTTTGGCAGAGCCTGCCTGCCTCCCCCACACCTAGGGAGCAAGCTGCTGGTAGGCTGAGTGGCCCCCGAGCTGCAGGGGGCCCCAACCCTTCCGTCTGCAGTGACAGCACCCCCCAGGGCTGGCTGGGCAGGCTGAGTGCTTTCCCAGCTCAGAGACAGCACCCGGCCTGATCTAACTCTTCTCTGTTCCCAAACTGGCTGGGGCAGTACCTGGCCTGCTGGAAACCCACCTGGATAGCCCTAGGGGTGCTGCCACTGCAGAGGGAAGGACCAGGGCCCCTTGCAGCTCGGCGGCCACTTGGCCTGCCAACAGCTCACCCCCTCACTGGGGGCAGACTCCGACCAAAAAAAACCAAATGATTGGGCCCCTCACTGTAATCTGGCAGAAAAATTGAAACAGTGGGTTTCAATTAAAAACCCACCACTTCAATTTATGGGGCATAGAATGCAACCTTGCTGGGAATTCAACCCCCCTGTCACATAGAATCATACTCACTTTTAGTATAGCAATGCTATTTGCATACTCACAGTCACTGCATGGTAATCTAGCCAAGTCAAGATCAGTGTTTCCCAACCTTTCAGTTCCAGCGGCACATTTACTGGGCTTCTCCTATCCCATGACACACCAGCCAAATGCTGGGGCGGAACCAAGCAGCTGGTGCAGAGCAGGGGCAGGGGTGGCACAGCTGAACACATTGCAGGGATGGAAATCACTGGCTGGAGCCATGCCCCCCAGTCTCTCTGTGGCAGCAGCAGGTGGGAGGCATGGCTCCAGCCCAAAATTCTACAACACACCTGGACTTGATTCATGGCGCACTAGTGTGCTGCAGCACACTGGTTGGGAAACACTGCTATAGATAGATAGAGATTATATTAGATATTATCAGTAGTTTATTTTACTGTGCATTAACACATCACATAAAAATCATGCTAATACACTAATGTGCAGTAAAAATAGACTACTGTACATTATGCATTACTAAAATAGTATGTTCTTTCACTACTGCACATTAGGGCAGCCTAACACATGTTTATTTAGTACCTCACATGGAAGGTATTAAATTTAATGGACATTAGGAAAAGCTCATTAATGAATGTGTAGTTATTAGGGGTGTGCAAAACAGGCCCTATTTGATTTGGATTCAGTCCAAATTGGGGACAGTGATTCGATTAGTTGATTCAGATCACTGTCCCTGAGTCGATTCAGCCAAATCTGAATCTGAAGATTCGGTGCCGATTTGGAGAATCAGCAATTCAGACATAGACACAGCTTTAAATGTTTTTTCTACATACCTCAAGGTAGCAAGCATGGCTCATGCATGCTGCAATGCTGGGGCAGATGGAACATCCCGCAAGACTGCAGGGACCCCCCCACATGCTCGGCAGTGAATCTGGAAATGGACTGGAAGTAATTCTGGTCCACTTCTGGGTCCACCAGGGAGCACACTGGAGCCCCCCCCAAAACACTGCCTTGGCTCAGTGATCGGCCATGGGTGGACCCTGGGTGCCCCCCCAGACCCAGGAGGCACCAGTCGCTGAGCCAGGGGGATACAAGGGGGGGCCCCTGCATGCTCCCAGGCAGACCTGGAATTTGACTTGAAGTGCTTTTGGTCCACTTCCAGCCCCCTGCACTTCTGGGGTGGACACTCCATCCACCCCAGGATCACAGCATTCATGAGCCACCTGCTACGTAGAGAGTTCCAATTCGATTCAGAGAAATTAAAGGGTCTCCTGATTCAATTTGAATTCGGAGATTTGGCCACTGAATCCGGCCAAATCTCTGCTGAACCAAATCAGGGACCAAAGTTTGCACCGCCCTAGTAGGCATGCCCTGAAGGTAACAATGCTAAAGGATACAGCCACACCAACATTAAGAGATGTTTCTATTCAGTTGCCCCCTACTATGTGAGAAACACTAGAATTTGCACAACATGTGTATGAGAAAGATAAAATGGCAGGGCAGATTTTGTATTTCCATTTATTTCTGTACAGAATCATTCAGATGCAAGTCCCACTAAGCCTTCTGCAGCACACCAAGCTCCACTAAGTTAAAAGCATCTACTGCTCAATTTGTCTGTGCCAAGCTGGCTCTCTGCCACATATATAGTGCTTCCTTTCACAGACTTGCAGCTGAAATTCAGGCAGGCCAATATCTACAGGGAAAGCAGAGCTGTAAGGCCTAAAAACAGAGTTTCCTTAAAAAAAGTAATCAGTTTCTTTTCCCCAAGTCAAAGTGAGGATGAGATATTGGTTGTTGGAGGAGAAATGAGGAATATGGTTTCCCTAGTCTTTTACATTCCTGTGGTATTCTTATAATAACTGGATATCTATATGTGTGTTTTCCTTCCCATATGCATAGATAAGAAATGTGACCACAATGTAATTCCTATAAGTGGTCTATCAAACAGCAATCTAGTTCCATAGTATTGGGTTGTCTATAGCAATGGTCCTCCTACTCCGATCATTTATTTTAAAGTAGTTATTCTGAAACCATGGCATGCAGACTACATTCCAATAGTGCAAGGGTTGGTTCTAAAAAGACCTTAGGTATCAAGGATTCGCATGCCCCAATTTTTGGATGTCCTACATGAAGCACCTTCAAGGAAATGCTTTCAGAAAATGTTGACCTTCCATCTACTGGAAACTGGATTCTTTTCAGAAATCTCAAGTTGAATCTCTGAAAAATCACAAGATACTTTAGAAAACTTAGACATTAATCTTTGTACCTGCCTCAGTAAATTCAGAAATGCACAGTCATTCTGAAAGCTTAGAAACCAACCAACCAACCAACCAAAGGGTATCATTTAGTAGAGACCCAAGGGATTTTGAGAGATCCTCTCTTCCACAGATGATGGCAGGAGTTCCATCTTAAATGCATGGGTGTTTAAGGATGAAATAGGTCAGTACACCACAGACCAAAGGGTAAGAAGAACATTCAGTCTATTTAAGTAAAATTTTTACCAAGGAGTAATGGCTGAAGCATACTTGGGACCTACTTACGAAGAACTGGGACCAGAATAACCTGGTGGAAGTCAGAAAAGTTATATATAATTGATAATACTATTAAAAACCTCTTACTCAAAGTCAATGCTTTGGCACTGATCTCTTTGAAGTCGGCAGCATTACCTTGTTGTCCTCAGGTGTGAAGAGGATGCGAAATGTGGATGGCATCCCTGGTGCCACTTTGTGACCAATGTCATTGGGGCTGATCACTCTAAAATAAGGTGAGCTCTCCAGGACAACTTTCACCAGCCGTGGAACCTACCGGAGATATACAAAATGATTTGATCATGCAATTCACATGGAAGGACCAAGAGAACGATATTTCCCTGACCATCAAATGGTGCTGAAGTTACTTACTCTGCCTTTACAAAGAGCTTTGAGACCCAGAGATGGAAGTACATGGAAAGGGAGAAATTAAACATCTGACCTGTTGTGTGAGCTGTTAGTGAGATGTCACCACAGAGACTGCTCAGCAAGCTAGGAAAAGGAGAAGACCTGGGATATATCAGTGTGAGCACGGTGGCTGTGAGAGCAAGTGAGTTCATCTAAGAATAAGAAGCACTGGAAGAATGAAGGAAGTAAGAGAATGCTGGGGCGGCACAGAGGGACAGCAGAACAGCAGGAGAATGAGACAGCCAAAAGTTGCTGAAGTAGTCACTGAAGAGAATCCAGAAAGGACAGTCCCAAACCTTCAAAAAGAGGAAATCTACAAGAGAGTTACTAACTATCTCATGTGATAAAAAGCAAGGCTGTTCTTTCCTCATATTCCTAAGCCATGCCTATCTGTTAATTCTATGCTTTAGGGGGAATGCAACTTCTGTATTTTTTCAGTTTGAAGATATGCTATCATCAATGACTTGTACAGTAGTTTTATTATTAAAACTAAACCTGAACTCTTCAGAGGGTTTTACTGCTTAGTGAGCTAATAACCAGACAGCTGTTACAGCCCAGTGAAGCCAGATTTCTGGGTATCCTGTCAACACATTGGAATCCCTGCAGGCCATATTGCAGTGAGTGTTGCCCTTCAGAATACTGGAAGCAAACTGAAAACAAACAGGTGTTTACTGGTACATAGGCATCATGTCTAAAATACCAAATCTATGGCTGAGAAGCTTAACCGGACATTTTTAATTAACAAGGTGAGGGTGCTCTGCAGGTGCACAAAAACCAATTAAGACTTAGGAACATAGAGATTTCCAAACCAGCTTAGCCTGACAGTCCAGCTACAGGCATCCAGTAACCAGTCACTCACAGTCACTCTCATTGTCAATCCATATTGCTCTGAATTCGTCAAAGCTCTTAGCCTCAGTAATACTTATGGCAGCAAGTTTCAGAAGTTAATTTTATGTTATGCACGGAAGTCTTCTGTCATTGTATACAAAAATGACAGCACATGTTCATTTTTCTGCTGGATCCACCATTAAAATATCTGAAAACCCCTCTTAGAAAAAGAGCTAGAGAAAGCAAGAGCAAGGAGTAGGCAGAAAAACAGTTTGATAATGTATAAATAGCAGCAATAGAGATGGAATATAGCATGCTACTTCTACATTTAAAGCTTACAGAGGCTACACTTGGACTATACAAGCAAATCAAAGTTATTATCACAGGCCTCAGTGTATTATAACTAGATATAAGTCAGAGATTCTCAACCAGGGTGTTGAGGTAGCCTGATGTGCTGCCAGATCCTTTGAAGGGTGCTACAAGGTGTGAGGAGATAAGGAAATAAACTAAACAGGTAAGAACAGACTCAGGCTTGTCCCTGCCTGGCTGGTCCCCCATCCCCACTGCTGAGACCCTCTGCAGGAGGTAAGCACTTAATATATAAATTTCGTTTTTAAAACAGTGCCATTCAATTCACAAAAGTTATAGAGGGATTCCCTAAATCTAAGGAGTGCTGCTTAGAGTCTGTAACGAGTGAGTGCCCCAGGGCTGATCTCAAAGTAGGCCTGCCCACTTGCTTCCTGGCTGGCCACCAGCCAGGATCTTCTGCCATGCCTTGATGCTCCTGATTATCAGATGTTAATCATGTGGGAGGCTGCCCTTTACCTGCCCTGATGAGAAGGACCTCTGTACACACTCTTACCTGCCCTTCACATGTCCCATGCCTCACAAATGTTTCTTGGCCTAACACCCAGCCTCATCATCATTACAGCCTAATACCCAGCCTCATCCCTGGGCCTACTAGCCCCATCCTCTGGCTCCAGGCCCTGTACTTAGGCTCCAAGCCCCATCCCCAGGGCACAAACCTCACCTGGCTCTAAGCCCCATCCTCAGGCTCCAAGCCCTGTCCTCTGTCACCACCCACTCTCTATCTCTCTGAGCCCCAGGCCCCCTCACTGGGCTCTAAGCCCCTCACAACAGGACTAGGGCTCCAAGCCCCGTCCCCCATGGAGCCTAACTCCTGGCTCCCTAATGTGCTCAGGCTCTCCTGCGAGACTGGGCACTGCCACCGGTTCCTCCACCAACCTGGGCCCTGCCTCATGCTTGCAGTGAGCCTGGGCTCCCCCTGTTTCAGGTCTCACTGACTAGGGATGTGGAAGCTGATGTTTTCTGGCACCTCTACCCACCTTTCACTGGGGAGGTAACTGGCCTAGCATTTCTGGGGAGCTACCCCACCACAGTTCCACTGTCTCATTCACAATCTTTCACTCGCAAAGTATATGCATCCCAAGGTTCAATTGGAAAAGTTCAGTAAGTTAGTGAACGCTTAAAAAATATGTATGCAGATTTTTTTCTACCTGAAGCAGGAATACAGTAAGTTAACTTTTTGTGATCCCTGGTGGATGGAAAAGCTCAACATCACTTACTGCCCCATCTCCATCATCATTCCAATACAAGGGAAGGCCTGTGATTTGAAAGACCACTAGTGCTTGGAAATGCAGCAGAGAGGGAATTAAAAAAAAACTTAAGCAGACATTGTAGCAAATATGTGCACTACACTGAGACTCTCAGTACAGGAAAAATTATCCAAGATTGTGTTAGAGATGATAAGGCATTTCATGGTGAATTACCACCAAACTGGGCCCTCTGGTCTGAGAACCTGTGCTGTAACACAGCTATATTTCCATTATTCCATCACCATGAAAATTCAGTTCAAAAAGGTGACTGAACTGCTTACAGTATCTTTTTCTCCTCCTGGGATACTGCCTAGTACTTGGTTCCTTCACCCATCCTTGTCAGATTCTCTGTGGCATCTTTCAAATTACTCCACCACTTTCAGGAGGTGCTATGAGTCCTTCCATGAACTCTTGCTCCTTCTTCAGCTGCAGAGCTTCTTATGAATCATTATTTTGTGGCAGGCTCCCTAGTTTATTTCCTCTTACAATTACATTGTTAAAGGCACGCTTTATGCTTTTCCCACTTTGTCTTATATGCTTTCCCATCCTACCCTGTACCTTAAATTTTAATTGCTAATATGTTTTTTCCTTACAGTACTGAATCTCTGATTACTTTTCACACTTTTGTGTCCTTTCACAATGACCCTTCTCTATTCCTAGCATATTTATTGCTAGATGTCAAGCAAAACCCTTGGGCATACAATATTCTCTCCGGAACACCTTCTAAGTCAGCTCCTTTTTCCTCCTCCTCCCTGCTGTCTTTTCCTTGAGGATCCATGCCAGCACACACCTCATTCAAGCAAATTTGTTCCTACCAGAAATTTAGAAGTTCTTTATATACATGAGGAAGATGAGCTGAGCTGAGTGGCCCAGAGGGCTTCCCAATAGGAACCACAACAGCATAGTGAACTAGTGACTCCACACACACTGGTGGGACCCCACAAGGAGGTTGGTGTCCAAAGTATAATCCAAAGTATAAACCTAAGGAAAAGTTTTTAATGGAGGCACATTCCTGTGTTCAAAACAATCTACCACATAGTAGGCAAAAAGTGCAGTGGACACACACTGGTGTGATCTGAGCAGACATACTATGTACAAGCTGAAGGCAACAAAGGGTCCCTGGCTGACAGTATTTGAACCTTCCGTCACAAATCCCTTTCTGTTTTTCTAAGGACATCTCAAGGATAAGGAAGCCTACACAGTGTACAACTCAGAACAGTCTGACCCTATCTTAGGCACTTGGCTGTCCATTGGATGTGCACCTCACCCACTATCCTAACTGAGGCTAATTTCCTGGGAATAGGCCCATTCAATGAATGGTTCTTAAGGAAAGAGGGAAGTTCCCTCTGACAACAACCCATCTCCACCATCAAAAATTTCACCTCAGAGAGAAAACCCCCTCTTGCTGTAGCCAAATGCTAATGTGATCCAAGCATAAGAGTGATAATAGGGTCAGTATCATCAGTAAGTATGAGACTGCTCTTTCAGTTCATAACATGACAAGCCTGAGATGCCTTGCTTTTTTTGTGAAGACCAGCATGAACCTTGAAAAAAGACAGAGGTATAACTGGGTGCTTGAGAACCCTGAGCTGCACCTGTGCATGGGACAGCATTAGTGATTATCTCGCCAGTGGTGCAGCGACCACTGGGCTGGCAGCACAGCCAGCTAATTCTGTGCCTCTCCCCCACCACCCCAGCCCTGGGTCAGCACCCAAGACTAGTGCCCCAGTTGCCTCCAACCCCCTCACCTCTTCATTACTCTACTGGGAAGAGATAAACATAAAAAGACATGTAAATGATTCTCCAGCACATCACAGGACCAGGCACTTCAAAGAAACAGGGAGTCACTATCACTCTATAAATGCCTTTATTTCTGTGTAGCTACTGCTAACCATGAGAAACAAGTCACCTCTTCCTGGATCCTAGATAGATCCCAAACCTAGGATTAATTTCTTAGGCCTGGGGCCTATTCCAGTGCTGGTATAGGGAGAAACAGTTCTCAGTGGAGACAAAGAGTTTGCACAAGAGATTTTGGCCTTATCCAACACAAACCCTAGTAAACCTAATTTAGAACTTTATAAAGTACTGCCTCCCTAAGTCTATCTCCTCAAAAGGAAGTCACATGAGTTAGAGAGGTCACTCCTGGTCATTACGAAAACCTTGACTTTCAGCGTCAAACACAAGGCCTTTAAAAGTCATTTGGCATTTACGCTTGTAAATACATCAGTTAGACATCTGAGTATGCAATACAGTGCTACAAAAACCCTTTCCACACGCTAATCAAAGTTTTAAAACATGGACGCTCTCCACTGCAGCATTAAGCACCCGGACGCTCAAATTAGATTGTTAGGTTATAGTCACCTTGGAAAAATGGATGCTAGCAGCTTTCCTGGAAACATCTGATTGTAAGTTGTGCTCCAACACTGGGCTAATAGTACAGTGATCAGTGCAATATAAAAACCTACATGAATTAGACAACCCCATGGATTTCTCCCAAACAATCACATTACCTTGTCATTGTTCCTCAGAATCAGAGGTACTTCATAGATCTCACAAGGGGTATAGTTCTGAAATACCACTTCTGATGGAAATGGCTGAAACAAGCTTTGGTCCACATCAACTGTTGAGAACTGAAGATACAGAAACAAACACTGTTTAATCAAATGTATATTGGAACTGATGGGTCATGATTGACAACTCTGCATTGTTCTTTAGCAGGGTTAAGTTTAGAACATCTATATGAGCAATGGTATAAAAGCAGTGGAAAACACTTGCCAAGGAACAACTAAGGTCAATGAACTTAAAACAGGACTTTAGTGCATTCCTGGAACGCATTTTACCCATAAGCTTTATTTCCTGCTCTCTCCCTAATATAGAGGCACCAGGATACAGTAAAATCCCTGTTACCCATCATGAGTGGGGAATGTGAGGTGCTGGTAAGCTAAAAGTGTCAGTTACCTGAGGCACAGGGTTTCCAGCCAGACGTGGAACAGGGCCAGGGGGGTTGCTGGAGCCACTGCCCAGGGTGCGGGGCTCCTGGCTCCGATCCCAGGGATGGCAGGAGGGGCTGCAGGAATCACTCCCAGGGTGGGCAGGTCCCAGCTGCACCCTGGCAGCACTGGCTCTGGCCCTGCCCTGGGCACTGTCAGCTGCAAGCCATGCCAGAGAGGCAGACATGGAGAGCCCAGCCCTGGTCCCTGCAGCAGGTGCTGCACCTGGCCGCTCTGCATGGGACCATGAGGCTAGAGCTGCTGTTCAGGAGTGAGGGGCTCCTGGCTCTGACCCCAGGCAGGGCGGGAGGTGCTGGTGCCGGGGTCAGGTGTCCCCACCTCCATGTCCAGCCAGCCACCACTCCCCCCTGCCCTCAAACACCAGGACAGCCTAGCTGCAGGCTACTGCAACATGGGTGAGGGGTGTGCATGCAGCCAGGGAAGAAAGCAGCACAGCAAGTAAGAAAGTGGCAGGGCACAGTGCAGCACCATGTGTGTCCTGCTGCTGAAATTCCAGTTAATGGAGCATTCTGGTTAGTAAAATCGCAGATAACAGGGATTTTACTATACTAGTGACTTGAGAATTTTATCGTCTGTAAAAAAGGCCAAAAAAAAGGAGAAACATGTTATAGATCATCAGATTTATGCCAAAGATGATAAAGAAGAAAACTACATGATTAACATGACCTTGATAACTTGAAGACCTTAAACAAGGATTAAACTTTATACATTTTTTGAAGAGTTTTAAATTGAAGAAATGAGTACTTTATGTTATTCTTTCAAAGTTTGTTTTAATTTATTCCATGAACACTGGGGATGCGCGAAGCGGGCCCTATTTTACTCGGATTTGGATTTGGCCTGAATCAGGGACAGGGATTCAATTCGTTGATTCAGATTATTGTCCCTGATTCGACTCAGCTGAATCCGAATCTGAAGATTAGATGCTGATTTAGAGAATCAGCAATTTGGGGGAGCGCAGGTGACATAGAGCGGGGGGACCAAGGCAGTGCAGTAGGGGGGCACTCATGCCCCCAAGATTTCTGTGCCCACAGTGAGGTGCAGGGCTGCAGCCAGGCCAGACCAGCTCCAGGAAGGGGCCAACTCTGTGGCCCAGGCGGTGGGTCCTGGCACAGGAGGGAGCAACATGCCACCATGGCCAAGGTGAGGTATCCCCTGCTTGCCTAGCACCAATGAGGGAATTTGGCCTCCAAAGAGAGGAATGGCAGCAGAACCATGGCAGTGCAGCACTCCCTCCCATACCAGATCCCACCTGCTTGGCCACGGAGGCAGCTTCTGCCTGGAACTGGTGCAGCCTGGCTGCAGCATCACGCCCAAGTGTTGGAACAGAAATGTCAGGGGGCACATGCCCCCACTTTTCCCCCACCACATTGCCTCTACCCTCTGCCCCCACCATGTGTCATATGTGCACACACACCCACTCCCTTCCTCACACACTGGGGGGCTGGGGGAATGAAGAGGCTGTAGGTCAGGGAGGGCTACGGGCCAGGAGTGAAGGGCACTGGCAGGACCAGGGGGCTGTGAGTCAAGAGTGATGGGCACCAGCAGGGCCAGGGGGCTGTGTTAGGAATGAGAGTCACTGACAGAGCCAGGGGGCTGTGTTGAGAGTGAGAGGCACCATCAGGACCAGAGGGCCGTGGGCTGGGAATGAGGGGTACCAGCAGGGTTAGGGAGGCAGTGGGTTAGGAGCGAGGGGCACTGACAGGACCAGGGGGCGGAGGGGGGCTGTGGGTCGGGAGTGAAGGGCACTGTTGGCTGTGGGTGAGAGGCACCAGTATGGTCAGGGGCAGGACACTGGCATATCAAGACTGTTCAGTGCCACAAAACAGTGTGGTGACAGCCACAGCTGGACCTGTGTTCAATTGAGCAAAAGGGGCAGGGGGAGCTCTGATTTTATACAGCAGAAAAAAACAAAATCAAACATCAAAATATATAGGTATTTAGAATGTATTGTATTATAATGATTAGGCACTGTTAGACTTTGAAATTGCTTTAAAACTGTAAATATATCAATAAAACATTGTGGTCAACTGATACCTATATATATAGTGGCATTTCATTTTAATCACAGAAAAACACAGACTTTGGGGAGTATCAGATAATTTGGGGGGCTTTTAATTGGAGAATTTGGGATTTTTAAACAGAGAAAACCAGGATCCCAGCTGAATAGCATACCAGAGTTGTACAACCCTGGGGGTGGGGGGCCTCTGCTCAGCGGTGGCAGTGCTGGCAGGAACAGAGCCTGAGCCAGGATGTTCATTGTAATTTTCAATGGCAGTGACTCTTGCAAGCTCATGCCAGTGAGTGCCAGGGGACATTTTAATTTTCACCAGCCATGATGCTTGAAAGGAAAGAAAATGTCACAAGTACCTAAAAAGAGTATGTTAGGGGGGCAGAACAGGAAACAAAAGCACAGTTAATAACTGCAATGAAAAATGATGCAGACATGATGAAAAAAACACTTGAAATTTGCTAATGACAACCCATGCAATAGTACCGAGATGGTCACGTCAGAGATATCAGATGAAAAATGTATAGATGATCCACAATTCACCTTCCAAGAATCATCAAGAGAGAAACAAGGAGACCCAAACAAAAGAGAAATTCTTCATCTGGACCAGAATAACAATGATGCCACTGGCAACAGTGATGAAGTGATTCATATTATAGGCATTAGTGATGCCATTTCTGGTCCTGCTTTATGGTCCAATCTAATGTTGAAAATGGGAGATTTGCTAGTGAGCAACAGTCCATCAAAAGTAAAGGACATGGATTTTCTTCTGGATGAGCAGAACTGCCATTTGTCTATGACATTTTTGTACAGAAATCTTGAAAACAGGGAAGTTCTGAAGCAGTGCTGGCTGCTTTACTCAGAGTCCACTGACAGGGTTTTTTGTTTCTGCTGCAACCTCTTCAACTTGAATCTAAAATCACCTCTAGCATTTGAGGGGTCAAATGGCTGGAAGCACATCTCAGATTCTTATGCAACATGAGAAGTCATCTAGTCATTTCAATTCCTGCTGAAGATGGGTTGAAGCAGAGCAAAGGATAAAACAGGATAATTGCATAATCTTTGCGTTGATATAGTGCCCCACTAAACCAGCCCCACATATTCATCATAAAAAGCATCAATTCAGTTATGAATGTAAAAAGGAAACAGCAATCCAGAAGTCAAGCTGAAACTTGAATTTTTCAACCGGGTTATAGACATGGTGAGACTGTCTGTGGAAGAACAACAGTTTGAGCAAATGTATCAACACATGAGCCTTTGGGGCTGTCTATACAATATGATGCAACTCCCTGAAAGAAACTTTGAAGAAACACTGTAAAGTCCTTCATTGTGGGTTGACATATGGAGACAGCTCTGACATTAATGACGTTGACCTCTACAAAGAACTTGGCTATCTCCAAAGTCTACTTCCAAGGGAGTGTAATGCTCCTCAGGAAGTTATACAATGTATTTACAACAATGAACCTCATGACAACTTCCCAAACATATGCATAGCACTCAGGACCCTGTTAACCATGCCTATATCAGTGGTGAGCAGCAAATGGAGCTTCTTGAAGTTGAAGGTCATAAAAGCATATTTATAATTGACCATAGGAGATGGCAGGCTATCTTTTCTGGCCCTCCTGTCTATCAAGACTGCTTGTAGCTCAAAATGTAGACTTGTCACGAACAATATCAACAAAGGCATGCAGAATCATCTTCTGAGTCTTGGAAAGTTGGTGAACAAAGTTTTTTACTTGTTATTGTTATTATTAGCGTTTAATTTAATGTCTAGTTTATTTGCCACAGCTATAATGTTATTTTTATGACGTATATTCATTATTTGAATAAAACTGAATTTAATTGAATTTTGCGTCATTTTCACTTTTGTTTTTTGGGTTTTTTTGTAAATTATAAAAAACATTTGATATTATAGCTTTATTTCTGAAGTGGGAGGAGGAGGGACAGCAAAATCCAAGTTTGCCCAGGGTGTCATTTTCCCTAAAGCTGGCTGTGCCTGGGGCAGAGAGCCTAAGAGCAGTGCCAGACATGCCCTCAGGGCAGCTACAATGCCTCATTTTCAAGACCTGACTTGCACAGAACAAAAGCAACTGAGCAGGGTGCTCCATGGAAGCTCTCCCCAAGCACAGCATATCTTTAGCCCCCCTTATGTCTAGACCCATGCAGTGAAAGCCCAGTCTACAGAAGTCAGCGGAAGTTTTTTATTTCACTGAGGTCATCATTTCTTCCATGGTTAGGAGTACTGCAAATTGTCCTGCCAGCTATTTTAGCATCCCCATTGTTCTGATATGTTCCAAGTTTCCTGTGCTATCTATTTCAATTATTAACCAATTTGTTACAAGTCTCTTACTGGTCATTTTCTGCTCTGTAGCTTACTTCAGAAATCCCCCCCATTTGGATTGTGTATTATATACAGTCATCCTTTTAAAAAATCAGGTTTAAACATTCTGATATATTACATGCATCCATGCTGTCCGAGGGAAACTTCCCCATGCAACCTTCACAATCCTGCTACCCATTATCTAATAAACTGGAGAAAGATTTGGGGAACTTAATTTTCAGAGCACCTTTAGCTTTTTTTCATGCTCTTTTAGGCTAAAGTATTTACAAACTCCGCTGCTGTTACAAAATTCAAGCAATCAGGACATTTGTTAAGCCAAATTCTACTTTTAGTTGCATGTCCACAACACCTCTGTGAGTTTTCAGTACATACCTTAAGGCAGAGTATGATCCTAAATATTTGGGAACAAGGACTCAAAAGTACTGAGCTGTGATCTTCTGAGTGGCAAGAGTATGAAAATTAAAAAAGAAGAGCTATCCTTATGAACAGTAGAGATGATCCACATAAAGTCCATTAGTTGCATATGAGAAGTTTTACATTTCTACTGGCATTAAGGAGGTAAGAATCAGCTCTTTCAACTCCAAGGAAGACTGAACAAATTTGCCTCTCACACCAGTATAAACCAGAAGCATCGCCGAAGTCAATGGCTTGAGAGGACAGTAAGACCCACTACATGCAATATTTAAACAAGTTTAGGGCAAGTGTGTCACTTTCACTCTTTCTCTTCAAGTATCACTTCAAACAGACTGACAGAAAGAGAAAAGGAAGCACTACCTTTTGATGGGAGGTTTCGCTCATGTCTAAAAGCTTGATAATCTGGGGCAGTCGTATTTCATGAGTGCTAGCCAGCTTCTGTTCTGTAGTAAGAGACATCTCCTTCAGGAAGGCAGAGGGAGTCAGCTGCAATTTAAAACAACAGCAGCCAAAGCTACATAAATTCTTACACTGAGAGAGGTTTTTCTTGTTAAAGTGCCATTGATGAATAATTTGTGTCCACGGCCGTTAGGATACTCCTGGAACTCCTCTAAGCTGCCTACTGAAATATTTAAAATCAGTAAATTAATTATATACAGCAGAATACACATGCACTGACTAACTGGTTCCATCCCATGAGCCTCTTCTTCAGTTGTGATTTGAAATGACATGTGTTTGGAGATTTATTTTTGTTTGGTTAGTTAACTTTTCTTTAATTTTGCTGGATCAAGCAAGCCACTCTGAAGCAGAAAAGCAACAAAAATCCCATGACTCCATTGTACACAAAGCTCACTATGCGTAGGGATGACGTCTCCGGGGGAACTGCCAGATCAAAGCATAAACAAAATGGAGTGAGAACCCTCAAGAGTTCAAGTTGAAAACATCTATTTTTAATCAGCAGTTTTCTTCTCTTTTTTTGTCCTTATCAACCTATTGGTCTAGAGAGATGTTACCTTGAAACAATCTTAGTCTTGGGTCAAATCATGCTTACCTTATTTCAGACAAGCCCCACTTAGATTAATGGAAAGTGGGTGTTAGGCAAAATAATTCTACCAGCCATTTATCTTAGCCACAATTTGCTTGATAAGAAGTCAGTGGCTCAGTGCTTCCCTGAAGTAGAAAGCAGTTTGGTGCAGGGCTTAAGAGGGGACAAGGATGACATTATGGCAGTTCTGTGCCTCCTGCATCTTGGACCAGCTGAAGGTACAGGTTAGATCAACCTGAAGAGTCCTGACAGTAAAAACTGGAATCCAGGATTTTCCCCCTACAATGGAGAGTGCCATAAACACTAGCCTACAAGGTCAGTCACCCTCTCGCTTTCTGCCAGTCTCTCTTTTTGGCATTAAACAACCATTAGTTAAAAAAACAAAAACACTGGCTGTAAGGACCAGAATCTGAAACTCTCCCCTCATAAAGGAATGCTGTAACTATGAGTCTATAGTCATGCTCCCTGCTGCTTACTCTTTTCGACTCTGTTGACCACTCAGTGACCCAGATTCGACATACCATGGACCAGTGTTTAGGGCACTCACCTAGAAAGTGGTTCAAATCCCCTCAGTATGATGCAAGCCTATAAATCAGGCTTGTTATTCCCTGGGTGAATGCTCTAACTGCTAGAGTACTTGGCAAAAGGTAGGCAGCGGCAGTATCACCACCTTCCCCCCGGAAGTGGGATTCCATGTAGTGGATCACAGGTAAACAGAGATGCCTTATGTTCAGCCTGATTCTGGCACCTAAGCTCCAGAGAAACGCAGAAGTTCAGGTACACCTGTGTTGGCTACCTTCAAGCTTTCAAGAGCTCCCTTTAGAGGCAACTCCCTCATTATTTTCTATATAGAACCTCAACCTATATGGGGTCAAACTGGGTCACTTTTCAGAAGATCCTGTCTCTCCCTATTAACTGTATAGGGATTCTAGGTGCCTACACCTGATCAAGTTGAACTGCTCTCCTGGAGTGAGGCATTGAGATTTTAAGCATGGGGGTGCTTAAACATGGGTGCCTCCAAGATCGCACTTTACCTGAATCCAAAGCTCACAGGGGGCACTGTATCAACTATGTATAGTCAAAGTGCAGCAGTACTCAAGGCATGCCATTTTCTCTCGAAGATCACTCCTAGCACATGTTCTCCCTCAAGGCATCCCACAGGCAATGGTATCAAGCCATGTCAGTGTATCTATGCCAGCTACAGAAGTCCCTGCATTAGGAGAATTCCCCAAGGATGGATCTTCCAACAGTGCCGAACAGGAGTACTCTCAGGACAAATGGCTTGAAGAGCAAACTCCTGCTCTGCCATCCATTAGTATCACTGCATTAATTAAAGACGTATTTTTAATTCCCACTCCAAGGAAACTGCTGCCTAGCTATGCTTCTCCCCAGCATCATCTTTACTCCAGAATTTGTGAAGGATAGTATGTTCTTCTTTCCTTCCACTTCCCTACAATCCATTGATTGCTGACCCCAGAGAGGCTTCATGAAGCTGCAATATAAAAGGAGGTAGGACTTCCCCCCTCCCTGCATACAGAGAAGATAAGGGGATATGGACCAACTCTAATGATGTCCAAATGTTCTGGCCATGTTAAGTACTTACAGTCATAGCCTTTTCTTCCTCTCTGACCAGCTTAGGATTGCGAGGTGCTACAACTTTGCTCTGGAATCCTTTGGGCATCTTGGATGATCCCAGAGATTGATGAACCTTGCCAGCTGGCATCTTTCTCAGCTCATTTAGAAGCAGCAGCAGTATGATTTCTAAAACCCAGAAATGAACTTGTAATTAAAAGGCAAAGTTTCCAGTGACAACATATACTGGCCCCAATTCTTGCTGTCTTGCATTTTATTTAGTCATTGCATGTATGCTGAAAAGAAGAATCTACTGAATGAGAACAGAAGACCTTTTCATACCCACTTTGTACAGGAATAAATGACAACAAAAGGTGCAAAGCAGCACTGACTTGAACCCAAGGTACCCTGTGAGACCTATAGGAAAGTGCTAGATTAGGGAGCTGTAATAGGTAATGCAGGGCCTGCTTTTCCTCCTACGGTGGTGCAAGTCAGAATAAGATACCTGAGTCAATGCAGTTACACCAGCATGAAATGTACAGTAGAGGTAATCCATGCACATAGCCCTCCTCAATAGACTAACTTCTACACCCTAAAAGCCTTCTGCTTTATTATTTGTGAGCACTTTGAAGGAAGAGTCTTCTTGGGGAACCTGAATTAGGAGCATGTGGTGAGTCACTTCCATAATCACTTGCTTATTTCCCCAGTGACTTCTGATGAACTAAAGACTGCAGAGATGGGGTTGAGCCAAGTATAATTCCAAACCCAGTAAAAATACTGAAGGGCAGCAACCACCACTTCGACAACCTCTGCTACTGAGACCCAATGAATCTAGACAGCCATTGGTCAAACCCTCGTCCTAGTCCAAGAAACCCTCTCAGGTGATGTCTATTATAGCTTCTGTGGAGCAGCAGAATGTAAGACACACATTCATTTTATGCACAGATGACCTTTACAGCCACCCATTCCCCCAAGCAGAAACACAGTTCAGGTATTTGTGCCCTATGTACCACCTACAGAGACTGAGACTAAGGCTGTATACACACAGTCAAATGATCTGGAAGAATACTCATGGGTTTGTTCTCCTGGTGGAAAGACTTACCCCGAAATGACCAAACACACATGCAGATAATGAGCCCTTGAAGAGCAGAAAGCTTACAGTGCTGACTCTGTGCAGTCAGGGGCACATTTTGGTGTGCTCCGCACCCTCCTCCATCTGCCTGAAGACAAAATGGCAGCAGTGCACAGATAGTGGTGGGGGCAAAGCAGGAGGACAGTGCTGTGGCTTCTCTCAGAAGCCAGCCTGTGCAGACATCTGCTTTCCCAGGAGAAACTCTCCTAGGAGTGATTTAGCCCCAGTTGTTGCCAGGTTATTTTTCTCCTCAACTGGCCCTTTTTCATTCTAGGAGAAAAATCCTAAGTATCTGTATACTTATGGTACAAAGCAACAACTCTCCCAGGAGAAACTAAATGTCTGTATATGGCCTTAGTGAGCAGAGCAGATGGGTTACGACAGGAACAGCAGCTCAGCACAGACATCTAGCTCTTTAATAATTACCTGTTTTACAAAGAATGAAGAGAAAGCAGCCAAAACAGGAGAAACCATGCTCTGAGACAGAAAGGCCAGTGGTATCAGTATGAGCCTAAGGGGGTTGGGAAAGCAAGAAAATGCTATTTGAGTTTATCTAAATGAAAAAGTACAGGAGTTGCCATGCACCCAGCTATCCTCATCAGCAGTTAAGCCTTTCCTCTATTCTTACCTATGGAAGGAAAACCTAACATTATTTCCTTGGAACAGTACTTCTGCTTTAAAATCCTTACAGTCAGCTCGTGCACAGGTCAGCTTGTGCAGGAATCAGTCTTTTCTGTGTTGAGGAGGTGGGTTTTATAATAGTCTCTCTTTAACATATATATACATAAAATTATAAAGTGTGCATGTCCATGAGGTCTGCTGCCTCCCAGGGGCCCATATCTAGGATGTGGCAGAGAGGATTCCTAAACTCATCCAGCCCTCCAACCACAACCCCACGCTCCTTATCCATGTGAGCACAAATGATAGCTCAGACCAATCCTGGTCAGGTTATGAGTGACTACAGGACTTTGGGGGCTGGGCTTAATAGGTTGGGGGCACAGGTAGTTTTCTCCTCGTGCTCCCAGTTGTGGGCCATGGGCTTACAAGAGACAGATTTATCAAAGAGGTGAACTGAAGGCTCCAGTGATGGCGCTACTGAGAGGGTTTCCTTGACCACAGCATCCACTTCAGAGACAGAGGTCTTCTGGGAAGGGACAGTACCCACCTCACGCTGAAGGAGAATGCTCTTTTCTCAGCCAGGATAGCAGTCCTTCTGGACAGGGCTTTAAACTGAGATCGCCAGGGGATGGGGAGAATGGGGGTACAATGAGTGGCACAAGCCCAGGGGTCAACAAATAAACAACAATTACAACAGGAGATGACAGGAACAACAGTACAGCATGGAATGAGGAAATGGAGCTCCCTCCATGTGACAGGAAACTGAGGAGCTCCAGCAGAGGGCTCAAATGCCTGTTAGGCCTGTACAAAGCAGCAAGCATTCGATTCAGATTTGGATTCGGCCAAATCAGAGGGACAGTGATTCAATTCAGTGATTCGAGTCACTGTCCCAATTCAAATTTAGCTGATTCGGATTCACAGATTTGCCACCAATTCAGAGATTAGGCCATCGACTATAATGGGGAATCACTAAAACACATATAACTTTGTCATTTTTTGCAGACATGGATGAAAAGAAGCAGGAATGGTTGCTCCTTCTGAGGACATGAAACCTGCCAAGTCTCAAGGAGGTAGATGAAGGAGTTTCTAGGAAAGTGCACCTCAAACTGTTGAAAGCAAAACTCATATGACTTGTGTGTGTTAAGGGCTGTAGGTTGTAGCCATGTTGATCTAAGGGCATAGGCAGACAAGGTTCTTTGGGTCAATCTGATATTTTTTATTAGACCAACTGAATAGTCGGAGAAATATATCTTGGCAAGCTTTTGGGTTTAAAAACACTTTGTTAAGTTAAGGAAGCATCTGCAGTTGGTGTGTGCGCTCTTCCTGGATGGAATGAATAGTAAAGAAGCCAGAGGCTGGTATGCGTGCAGGAAAACCAGTCAGTGAAAATGTAAATTGAGGTGTTAGGGGGTGAGAGATAGGCAGGGAGTGGAGGGGGTGGGCAGGGAAGGGAGATGTAGCAGGTAAAAGTGGAGAGGTACCTGGGGAGTCAAATGTCAGGCAGGTTATAGCGTGTCATAAATCCAATGTTCTATATTGAGGCCATGAGTTTTTGTATCTAGGGGGTTGACGAAGTGAAGTTCACAGGCTTGTCTGTGAAAACTGTTTTGTAAATTCCCTTTGAGGATCAGGACTGAGAGACTGGAGAGAGAGTGGTTTTCTTGTGAGAAACGTGCCCCTCGCTGGTAACTGGGTGTTCTCGTCTTTAATAGATTTCCTGTGGCCTTCCCGGTGCCAGACAGATCTCAGCCCACCCACTTGTTCCTGGGCCAACTGCCCGCCCCTCTTTCTTCTGCCATGCCTTGATGGAAAACTGATTCAGATATTACCCAGGTGGGAGGCTGCCTATTTAGGCCCCTGATATCTAGGGGTGAAACCCATTCCACAGCTCCATACCTTCCCTACACTGCGGCCCATACCTCACAGATTTTATCCTTCACCACCTCTAGCTGTGGTACCCAGAGAGGCTCCCTCTTAGGCCCTGGACCTGCCTTCTGACCATGTCAGAATCCTGAGCCTCTTGCTCTGGGCATACCTTGCAGTGGGCCCCTGGCCCCCCCTTTTGGTCCTGGCCCCAGCACAGACCAGTCAAGGGTACCTCAGGTCAGATCCGAGTCGCCTGCCTGTTCTCACTCTCACAACTCCACTGCAACCAGTGAGCCTCAAGCCTCTCAAAGATCTTACAGGTCTGGGCTTTCCCCAGCCAGGACTGTGCATGCATGTGGTGGCTGGAGGTTATCAGGCACTGCCTACCCACCTTTCACTAGGAAGCTTCGTGGTCCTGGCATTTCCGGGGGCTGCCGCATCACCGGCAGTCCCACCAGACCTCCCTACCCTGGCAGGGTGCAGTTTTAGGTCATGCCCAGGACCTGAGGCCTCTTCCTTCCCCATAGTCCCAGTCCACACCTCCAAGTTCTTCCTGGCATGGGAGCTCCACAGAGAGAGATGTTTTTCCTCTGCTGGCTGGTGATAAACTAAACTGCTGCCTCCAGCTCTGACAGTGGGGCATTAAATGGTTCTGAAAGCAAATTAAAAAAGCAACAGGTGCAGCATGAGGAGGGTGGCACTCGCTCAATCTGCATGTGGAGCTTGGGGAACCCCAGCAGCAGGACATTCACCTTCAAGAACACCAGCTGTTCCATCAAGCCAGGATCCAAGGAGGTGCAGTGGGGTGTCACAACATCACTAGCAATGCTGAACACCCTCTCACTTGGAACAATGGTCAGTGAACAGAACAGTTGTTCCTGGGCAACCATGGCCAGATTCTGCCACACCTGGCTGTAGGTTGCCCAATAGGCCAACGGCAGTGCAGTGGCTCCATGTCCTTGGTGAGATAAGGAGATAGCACAGAGGCCTCAGTGGCTACTAACTGCCTGATGGTGGGGTCTGGTGCCTCTGGACCCCAACAGTGAAGCCATGCTCTTGGCCCACTTTGGCACCAGCTGTGGTGGAGGTTGGAGTGCTGACATGGAAAAATGGATCCCCTTCTTCCATGTCCCCTTGCCTCTGCCCTTCTGCCTCCCTGACTGTTCACCAGCACCTCCGTCCAGTGATCGAGGGTTTTGCTGCTGCAGATGCTCCCCTTCGTCCTAAGGTTGCACATGTCTGCCAGCATGTGGACCATACTGGACTGCAACAGATCCAGCTGCTTTTTGATGCCCTCCTTCAGCCACTTCACCAGTACCTGCACCTCTGGTGAAAGCGGCTTGCCCTAGCCAGAAACACTGATCCCTTGAAACGTCTCCATTTGATTCTCAAGATCCTTCACTATGGGGTTCACCTGGCTAAGAAGAGTCTCACCAGCACTGAGGCTCTCAGTTGCCTTGAGGAATGGCTTGAGGACTACCAAGATCTGGGAGATGGTATCCCACTCCATTTTAAGGGGGCCGCTGATCCCAATCTCCCTGAGCAAGGCCATCTCATGGATGACCTTCTGTTGCTCAACCAGCCTTTCCAGCATCAAGTATGTGGCGTTCCACCGAGTCTCCACATCCTGCATGATTTTGTGCTGCAAGATGCTCAGCTCTGCCTGTTTGTCCCACAGCATCTTGCCCTGCTTGATGCCCCAGTGGAAGTAGTCTCCCACCTTCCTGCATTTTGAAAAGAGCTGGCTGGCAATGGTAGTGACAATGTTGTCACCAGGAGCCCTGTACCCCTCCAAGGCATCCCTGACTATGAGGTAGAACTTGTATGCCACACAGTGGATGCCAAAGTTGGAATCATGCACCACTTGCACCATATTGGCCCCATTGCCAGTGACCATGAACCCACGGGTGAGCTTGCCCTGCCCAACGGGCCACCCCTGCACCATGCAGTTCATGGCTACCATGATCTCCCTTGCCATGTGGGATGCATCCATCACCTCTGCTTGAAGGAGAGCCCACCAATGCCCTGACTGGTTGCACCAGTGCCCTGTGAAGGAGAGGTAGGTATGATCTCCAGCGTGGCTGCTCCAGATGTTTGAGGTGAAGTGCAAAGCTACCTGTGGCCCTGCCTTCTGCAGCTCCTCCCTCAAGTACTTCCTGTATGCCTCATACAGGGAGTGTACCACCCCCCTCCTAAAGATGGTGCATGCGGGCACTTGGTAGGTAGGATGGGGCTACATGCGCCATGAGCTGCCTAAACCCTCACAAAGAAGAAGGGCTGGCCATCCAGAGCAAGCATCTCCCCAGTGCTCTGGGTGATCTCACTCGGCTTGAGAATGCGCCCCGCTTTGTCTCCAACTTTCCCTCACTGGCCCAGGGTGGTCTGCCTCTGCTTCTTTGGGATGGGGGCTTTGAAGCAAGAGGGGGACTTCTTTTTGGGCATGCTCCCACTGGTGCCAGGCTGAGAAGGAACAAGGGCAAGTGGGTGCTGCCTCATGAGAAACAGCAGCATTGCTGTGGTGGTGAAGTGTTTCACCTCCTTGCCCTGGCTCATCTGCTTTCGGCAGTGTTGGCAGGTGGCAGACCTGGGATCATCTGCCGTCTCAAAATGATCCCACACTACACTACCCATCCGCTTCTGGGTTGAGGGTGGGGATCCTGCCTTATCCCCCTCCTCACCAGGCAGAGGCACAACAATAGGAGCTGAGCTGAGCCCCCTGCCCCCACAACCTCCTCTGAAGTGCCTTCCAGAAGAGACTTGCCTCTAGGGAAACTCTGAGGAGTGTGGAGCACAAACTCAGATTCTCCCTCCCTCCCCAGAATTTCCTTAGCTATGCCACTCAGCTCCTCTGCATCCAGATCCAGCTCTTCTTCTGGCACTGGAAGGCTCATGCTGGGATCTGAAATTGGGGTGGAGACTGTCATGCTCGTGGTTACTACTAGTGTTAGTGGAGGTGGTACAGGTGCAGACACTGCTCCCACCTCCTTGCTCCCACTAGCAGCAGAAGACTCATTACTGCCAGAAAAGAGGGAGTGCCTATGTTGTTGGGGGCGGGGAGGGGAGAAACTTGCAGTCCCCTCTCTCTTCCCTGACAGAAGACCTGGCACTTGCCTTTCCAGTACTCTTCATGTTTGGTGTGCTGCAAAATTTGTGTGCGTGTGTGTGTGTGTGTTATGCTTTTCTGCACAGTGATGACACACTGTCAGGGAAAACACAGATTTCTTTTTGTGTAGGGGAAAAAAAGACAGGCTAACAAGAACAAATAAGAGGATTTTGGGGGAAGAATAAGTTGAGAGGGATAACAATAGGGATGGTAGGCAAGCGTAAGTAGGAAAGGATTGGATACAACTTGATAGCAAGAGACTAGCTAGTGGTACCAAGCCAGAACCTTTCAGATGGTGCTGCAAGACAGCTCACAAAAGGCACAGAAACTGATCACTTCACACACACCCTTATATGTTGTTTCTACATCCCTCTCTCAGGGCACTGTAATTGGAAGGGAACTCAGGGAAAGATCACAGTCACTAGACAGCTACAAATTTCAATATCAGAGCAGTCTTACCCACCCTCCCACCTTCTCCCTCCCTCTTCTCAGTTTCTGTTTCCTGCAAGCCTGCCTTCTGGATCTTTCCAGAATTGATTTGGATGCTTCCAATTCAATTCAGACCTTTTAATGGGTCTCCTGATTCAATTCAGATTCGAGGATTCAGCTGTTGAATCTCCTCTGAATCGAATTAACTACCAAAGCTTCACACAGCCCTAATCCCCGTAGACAAATGCCAGGAGCATGGGGAACAAATACGAGGAACTGGTCATCCTGCTTTCCAGCAGGGACTATGATATTATAAGGAAATTAGTACCAAGGAAGGGCGACTTGAGATGGGTCAAGATACAGGGGGACACAGCAAAAGGGACCTAACTGTAGGATTATATTACAGACCTCCGAATCAAGATGAGGAGCTAGATCTGGAATTCTCCAATGAACTGGAAGAGGCTGTGAGAGCACAGGAGATGGTCATCATGGGCAACTTTAACTACCCAGACATCTCCTACGAAGAACATTTGGCCAGATCTGACTGGTCACATAGATTCCTGACTTGTATCGATGAGCTCTACCCGTCTCAGAAAGTATAAGGGCTGACCAGAGGAAATGTGCTCCTAGATTTAGTTTTGGCCAAGGGGGATGACCTGGTGAGTGATCTGACAACAGAGGGTAACCTAGGTGACAGTGACCACGACTCTATCACTTTTGCTGTCTGTCATGGGGCTGGGAAATCTAGCAGTAAGGTACAAATTCTTGACTTTTAAAAAAGCTGACTTCAGTAAGCTAAGGCCTTTAGTGAGTAATGCCCTACAAGATCATGGACCACAGGGAAAGAGTGTCTATGAAGAGTGGTTGATCCTTGAGGGCACAGTCCTTGGTGCACAGAAGTTGTCCATACCTATAGACAAAAAAGGTGGCACAGGGGCTGGGAGGCCACCTTGGCTCAATAGGGAAGTTGCAGATCTTCTGAAAAAGAAAAGGGAGGCTTACCAAAGTTGGAAGCTAGGAATTGGCCCCAAGGAGAACTACATAAGATTGGGTCACACCTCTAGGGGACAGATTAGAAAAGCAAAGGCAATGACCGAATTCAGGTTAGCAACTGAGATCAAAGACAATAAGTCCTTCTACAAGTATGTAGGTAACAGGCAATATAGGAAAACCAGTGGAACCATGGGACCACTGCTCAATGCATCTGGGTATCTGATCACCAACACTAAGGATAAAACTGAATTCCTGAATGAGTATTTTGCATCTGTATTCCACCAGTCTAAGAGTGATAGCCTGCCAAATGCAAATATGACAGAGAATAGTCACAGAAAGGATGATCACCTACCAACAATCAATGCAGAGCTGGTGAAAGAATAGCTAGAGAGGCTGGATGTCTATCAGTCAACAGGACTGGATGAACTCCATCCAAGAGTATTGAACAAACTAGCCAAAGTCATTGCAAGACTGCTGGCCAACCTCTTGGAGAATTCATTGCACTCAGGAGAGGTTCCAGGAGACTGGAAGAGAGCTAATGTTGTGTCCATCTTCAAGAAGGAAAGGAGAAAGGACCCAGGGAACTACAGGCCAATCAGCTTGACTTCAATCCCAGGAAAAATCCTTGGAAAATTTCTCAAGCAGTCCATATACAATAAGCTAGTAGAAGGCAAAATTCTGAATGACAGCCAGCCTGGTTTTGTTATGAGTAGGTCATGTCAGACTAACCTCATCTCCTTCTCGCCACCTGGATAAGGGAGATGAGGTCAACATGATTTACTTGGACTTTAGGAAAGCCTTTGACTTGGTGTTCCATGAAGCTTTCAAGGTAAAACTAGGGGACTATGGGCTTAACAATTCAATGGTCAGATGGGTGGGAAACTGGCTGTGGGATCAGACCCAGAGAGCACTAATAGATGGATCTGTGTTGACCTGGCGGAAGGTAGCCAGTGAGGTACCCCAGGGTTTAGTACTTGGACCGATGCTTTTCAACATCTTCATCAATGATCCTGATACAGGGGTGAAAAGCACACTGGCAAAGTTCACTGATGACACTGAGCTGTGGGAAAGCGCAGCCATGCCTCAGGGTAGGCTGACAATCCAGGTGGACCTGGACAGATTAGTTAGATGGGTGACCCAAAACCAGATGCTCATTCAACACTGTAAAGTATAAAGCGCTCCAGCTGGGGAGGAAAAATTTGCAACAAACTTACAGGCTCAGTGGTGCTACCCGAGCTAGCACCAAGTCCAAAACAGACCATAAAATGAAAATGAACCATCAGTGTGATGCTACAGTTAGCAGAGCAAACAATATGCTGGCATGCATCAACCGATGCATTTCAAGCAAAACTAAGGAAATTATTCTCCCACCCTACTTGGCATTGGTGAGGCCACAGATGGAGTATTGCATCCAGCTCTGGGCACTACACTTTAAGAAGGATGTGGAGAAGCTTGAGAGAGTCCAGAAAAGAGACACTTGACTGGTGGAATATAGGCCTGAAGAGCAAGCTATACAAGGGAAAGCTGACAGATATGGGACTGGTTCAGCCTAGAAAAGAGAAGACTTCAGGGGGATTTGGTGGCAGCTTACAAATATATCAGGGGTGAGCATGAGGGTCTAGGTGAACAACTGTTCACCAAGGCATCACAGGGGAAAACCAGGAGCAACGGTCATACACTCCTAGAAGAAGGTTTCAGACTGGATATAAGGAAAAACTTCTTCATGGTTCATGTGACCAGACTCTTGAATATACTCCCGGGGGGGGGGAGGGGGAGGGGTGCAGGCACCTACCCTGGAGATCTTCAAAAGGAGACTGCACGCGTACCTTGCTGGGGGTTATTTGACCCCAGCAGTCTTTTCTGCCCAGAGCAGGGGGGCTGGATCCAATGATCTCCCAAGGTCCCTTCCAGCCCTAAACTTCTGTGAATCTGTGTGTGTGTGTATGCCTTCTCCACATGGGGAGGGGGCTAGAAAAGGTGTCCTAAACATAGCCTGTCTCATACAGTATTCCAGTATTCTGCATTTCTTCCTGACTGGACAACTGTGTCCAGTAGGATCACCTTTACTGCAGTCAAAAATACTAGTGGAGAAGCACCATTCTTTTTGGGACCTAGAACAGCAGGACCCTCATAGACAACCCTAATAGCAAATGCCCAGAGCACCACACTGCAGTCATGGCCTGAGAACTCAGGTAACACAACACTGTTGTAGCTGCACTGAGCAAGACCTGGCAAGTGGGAGGTGGACAGCTCAAAGAACATGGATGTGTCTGTACCTTATTCTGGAAGGATACACAGGAAGGAGAATGAAAACTTCATGGAGTTGTTTTTGCCACAAAGAATTAATTCATAAACCAACTCAATGAATTCCCTATCAGAATTAATAAGCACCTCATGACTCCATCTTAAACTGGCAGGCAGCCAATATGGCACTATCATCAGCACGTATCCCCCAACTCTTGATACAAATGAAATCTAGGAGGAAATCTATGCCAACCTTGACTAAGTCCTTTCGAATGTTCTGGAGGGAAACAGACTTATTCTTCTCAGTGATTCAACGCCAGAGTCAAAAGGGACTCTAACCTCTAAAATGGAACCACTGGCAAGAAAGGAGAAGGAAAGGTCAACTCCAGTAGCATCTTTGTCTTGACCAAACGCACAGAACGTGAACTCACCATCACCAGAACCCTGTTCCTCCAGAATATCAGGCACAAGACATTATGGCAACACCCACAATCTAAGCATTGGCACTTGATTATGTCATTGTCCGTGTCCGGGATCACAAAAATGTTCACATCACCCAAGAAGCTGATGATTGCTGGACTTATCACTGACTCATCTGCTGAGTTATGTCATTCAAACTGGCTCCAAATTAACAGCTGCATCAAAAGCAGTGCCAGCGGAAGATCAACATTGAAGGACTGAAGGACCCAAGCAAGGGAGACCTCTTCCACCAGTGCCTCAATGGAAAACTGGTGAATTCCAAACAACAGCAATGGCAGAATGGCAGCAGCATGTGGAGTGCCCTCAAGGCCACTGTCATCAACACCTGTGAAGAGACACTTGGATTCTCTACCAGGAAACATCAAGACTGGTTTAATAAGAACAACCGGGAGATCCACGAGTTGATCGATCACAAGTGCAAGGCCTTTTGTGCTTGGCAAAACAACACCAACTCCAAGCAAAAGAAACTGAATCTCCAACAAGCCACAGCAGAGGTCCAAAGGTGGACATGTGATATGAAGAACAAATGGTGGGAAGATAAGGCTAAAGAGATTCAACATCTGGCTGACATCCATGATATATGTGGCTTCTTCAGTGCTACCAAAGTCACCTATGGTCTGAGCACTCAGGAACCAACCCCTTTGAGACCTAAGAATGGAGGAAACCTGACCAAGGAAAGGGAAGCCATCAATACCCATAGGAAGGAGCATTCTGAAGACCTACTCAGTTGAGGCTCTGCTGTTTATGAGAGTAGTCTCAACTCCATCCCATGACCTCCACAGTCAGAGATGATCTCAAAATCCCTCCAACCCTTGATGAGGTTAGGAAAGTCATCAAGCAAGTGAAGAACAACAAGGCATCTGAAGCGGATGAAATCCCTGCTAAAATCTTAAAATAGGAAGGAGAAGAACTCACATCACAGCTTCATGCCCTCATCTTAAGGACCTAGAATTATGAGGCAATCCCAGATGACCTCAGGGGTGCCAAATCTTCAGGAAAGGAGACAAGAATGACTGTGGAAACAACAGAGGGATCACCTTGTTGTCCACCACAGGAAAGCTCATTGTGAGAACCCTTCTGAACCATCTCCTTCCACTTGCTGAAGAGCTCCTCCCAGAATCTCAGTGTGGGTTTAGGACACCAACAGGCACAACTGGCATGATCTTCACAGCTTGAAGATCATGAGAAATATCAGGAATATCATAAGCATCTCTACATGGCCTTTTTTGACCCCCCAAAATCTTTCAACTCTGTATGCTGCAAGTGTTGTGGGGGAAGTATGGGTGTCCATTGAAATTTTTCACCATTCTCTGCCTGCTTCATGACAGTATGCAAGCAGTGGTTCTCAGTAATAGATCTATCACAGATCCCTTTGAGGTTAAAACAGGAGTTAAGCAAGGCTACATCATTGCTCCAACACTCTTCTCAAGATTCCTTGTCATGAAGTTACATCCAACCAACAACAAGCTTCCAGCCAAAGTGGAGCTAAACTACTGAATGGATGGTAAGTTGTTTAACTTCATCTGATTCCAAGTCAAAACCACATTCACTGAGCTCCAGTATGCTGATGATGCTGTAGTGTGCACTCACTCGGAAGCAGACCTTCAGGCAATTGTCAACTTCTTTACTGAGGCCTACAAGAAAATGGGACCGATGCTTAACATTCAGAAGACTAAGGTCCTCCATCAACCAGCTCCTAACAAATAGTCCCCAGCTCTGGTAATCCAAATTCATGGCGAGACTCTGAAAAATGTTGAGAATTTGCCATACCTCCGAAGCCATCTCTCACAGAAGGCTGACATCAGCGAAGAAATCCAGTATCGCCTCAAATGTGCAAGTGCAGCCTTTGGACACCTGAAGAAATGGGTATTTGAAGATCGCGCCATCAGATCTGAAACCAAGCTCATGGTTTATCAAGCAGTCATGACCCCAGCTTGCTGTACAGAGCTGAGTCATGGATAACATACAGGAGACATCTAAAGTTGTTGGAGGAGTACCATCAAGACAGCCTGCAGAAGATCCTCCAAATCCAGTGGGAAGAGAGATGTGCCAATATTATCATCCTCCTCAAAGGAAACACAATGAGTATTGAGGCAATGATCATTCAGCATCAACTTTATTGGACCAGCCATGTCATCCGGATGTCTGACTCCAGACTCTCAAAGCAAGTTCTATTCTCCCAGCTCAGCTAAGGCATATACTCAAGAGGAGGACAAAGAAAGAGCTTCACGGACATCCTCAAGGACAACTTAAAAAAATGCATCAATGTCAACTCATGGAAGGCTATCGCCCAGGACTGCCCCAAATGGAAGAAGAGTCTGCTGCAGGGAACTCAGTACTTTGAAATCTCACAACAACAGGAAATGGAAAAGTGGGAGCAGCAGACACAGCATGTCATGGACCAAATAAAAAGTCCAGGGCCACCCACCCCACACAGAAACACATGCCCAGACTGTGGTAGTCCGTTGAACCTGGATAGGCCTCATCAGCCATCTTTGGACACACAAATAAGACAATCATGAAAGACAATCATCTTCGACTACAAAGAGTTGCTGAAGAAGAACAAGGAGAGAGAGGGGGCGGGAGAGAATACACGAGTAAGTTTTTTTTCCAGAGAGAAGTTAATGTTTTTAGTCAGCAAAAGTAAAAAAGGGAAGCGGTCTAAGCTGCTAGTGGAAGCAAAGCCTGTGTGATGACTTTGACACCGGAGTTCACTTGTTACAGAACCAATCCATCTACCCGACATTCTTCAGTAAACACCCAGCTAACTGACTCAGTATCCTCTTACCTTTAAAAATGTACAATGTTCCCCATCAGCCCCAGGGAGCTGGGCTCAGGTCTTCTGAGCCTTGGGAAAACATCTCTGTTAAGCATCTTCTCTGCAATAGCATCAAAAATATCAGACAAGATCAGGGCCCTACTCCACTAGGCTCTGTATAAGCGGAACAGAACAGGCACCTTCCCCAAAGAGCTTTGAGCCTTAAGGGTACAATCCCTACCGCACTGCAAACATACTTCAGAAGATAAACAACATGCAGAAGATGGAGGCAAGAGAGACAACCAAACACAGCCCAGTAATTGGAAGATTTCTGGGGTATGGACGAACACGTGACCAAGACTGGCAATTAGGCAGCAATACTGGGTTCTCTGAAGGAAGACAACAGAAGAGCATGCTTAAGACCCATCTAGGACCTCTACTCTACCTGACTACTGAGTCTGGGGACACATGAAACAGAAACGAAAAGGCAGGCTTGATTCTCAGCAACAGTTCAGGGGTCTCCATGGAGGCAATTTTGACAAGCCCTGACTGGGGCTTTCTAGTGCTATAACAATACAAGTAACAAACAATACTCATCTGCCACTTTGTTTTCAGTGTCTTCAGCCCTCTGTGTCTTCTGGTCCTAGATCCCTTCATGCCCTGGAAGCAGCTCTGGCCTGTCTTTACCATCCCCTGTTCTCCACTATGGAGTTCTCAATGCTCTGCCCAGCTGTTTGGGTGCCTGCTGGGAAAAGCACTTGCCAGTTGACTTTTCACTGATTTTAAGACTCAATGGCAGAAATCATTAGAAGTCCACAGAAGGTAATGGCAAAATCCCTGTTGCTCTCAACAGTCCAGGATTTTGCCTATAGGGCCAGACACTGTTTTCTGTATCACCAGTTACAGATCCAAACAAATCCTGTTGGCTTCAGTGGAGTTAATCCAGATTCACATTGATATAACCCCTGAGATCAAGTGGCTCATGCTGAGCAGCAAAGCTTCTGATATACTATGTGCAGACAAAAATTTGAAGGATTGGTCCAAGTTTGAAGGATTGGGCTCTCATCTCCCTCCACTAAGTACAGGAGTTATATCAGGGTTGAATTTATTCTAGCCCTATGTCCAGTCATAACTTCTCTGCTCTCAGTCCTACTCTAGGAAACTTTTTCTTTCCTCCTGTACCTCTCCACTTCTCCCTTCCTGTACTTTGGTATGTGCTCACTTAAATGTCTCCTTCCCATACTACTCCCATTGCTTACAGAAACAGAGAGAGAGAGAGAGGGAGGCTAATGCTTATTATGTACATACAATTTCAGCCATAAAGATATGAAAGATTTAGGAGAGGCTTTAACATCCCACAGAATAAGGTTTCCCAGGGACACATCTATTTGGCCAAGTTGATACTGAAACCTAAACTGCCCTTTCTTCTTTTAAGGTTTTTTTGACTGGGGGTGGGGAGAAGTGAAGCAGGCGTGGAGGGGCAAAATGCCACTTGCCTGCTTTGCTTTGCAAGAAATAAATAGCTGACTTGAGTATACTCTTAGTACAGCAGATCTGACTTTGGATATGATCTTACCAGGTGGTGCTTGCTGTTAAGAATGGTCCTGTGCATAAAAATTGCAGACATTCTCTGCACTAACCAGATCAGGCTCTTGACTGAACCTTTCAAGGCTACAACCCCTTCTGCAAGAACCACTGTGGTTCTGTTGGCTAATGGGGCACAGGGGTTGTGTGTTCAGTATTCTTATCAGGAATTATGGTTTCTCAGAGCTAATTCAGGAATTGTAAATTACAAACATTCTCCAGCAAATGTGACTCCCTCCAGGCATGAAATTGCAATAGTCCCTGAGAGCATTCCTCCATGGAGAATTAGGGTCATAATCTTAATTTATTAAAGCTCTCAGTCAAAAAGCTCCTTACAAACAATGTTTCAGAGACAACCATAATTGAACTAAAAACATAAGAAGGTTAAAGAGGAACATGAGAGATTAGACAAAATGCACTATATATGGAGACTGGGAAGAGGCATTAGGAAAAATCCTTGAAAGTGTCACAAATGTTATAGTTTTAAGAGATGCATTTATAAATTGGTCCATTTCCCTTCATGGAGCATTGCCCATTTCAGTAGTGACTGTAACAGACTGATTACAACACCAGTTAGGTTTTTTTATTAGCTCAAGCTGTCATAGGTGGAAGATCTGAAATACAGGTGATGACTGATGAGTTTAGTGATCTCAAGACTCCTCAATAATTTCTCCCCCCACCACCAAAATTCTCATATCCTTGTGTCTGTTAGTAGTCATAATCATATTCCCCTGCCTCTTTTCAGCTAATGATGACTGAAAGCAAGTTCTTCCCAGATTTCTTGTCAGAGAGACTCTCAGAACCTGTAAAGTAGTTGTAATCTTTTGAGAATTCTACAGAAAAATCATATAGGGCACGAAGAGACCTCCAGAGATCATCTAGTCCAATCCCCTGGTTGAGGCAGGCAGGATCAAACCTATCTAAACCACCATGTATGAATCCATTATCTAACATATTATCAAAACTATGCAGTCATCCCCATCACAACCACAAGACTTAACACCATAACCTGCCATAGATAAAGCAGGGGGACCATGGTGTCCAACATCCTGCTGCTGCAAAGATTATTAAAATATGCTCAAGAGATCCAGGAAAGACTGATTTGTACAAGGTGACAATCAATCTGATGGAGGAATTCAGAAAGCTGCTTCTCCTTGGAATTCAAAACACAGTCACTTGCTACCAATCCAATATATTGCATTTCAAAAAGGGAATGAATTCACAATGTGTCAGAAGAAACTGGGATGTAGGGATGAAACCACCAAGCACAGCAAGGTGGTTTCAACAGCATCCAGACATCATAGTGGATTCCAAAGAAACAGGGAAATCTCATACACCCAGATGTGATTTTTCGAAGCATCCTGTAGAAATGCATAGGAATCTGCACAAATCCCAGTGTCCAGCCCCTGACTTGAGCAAATCATGTTTTTTCCAGCAAGCTGCCAAAGGGAAGGAGAGAATGGCTCACAGAGAACCTAAATGAAAATCTTTCCTTTTCATAGCTTAATGAAAGAAAAAAAACCCAAAGTGAAAAAAAAAAATCATTTGGAGTTGACCTGAACATTTTGTTTCACCCAAATATGTTTTACCTTTTCCTTTTAAGTTTTAGGTCAAAACAATTTTGAAACAAAAAGTCAAAATGTTTCATTTTGAAAATTTCATTAATATATTTCCACATTTAAAAAAAATAATTCCTCCATTTTTCGCCAAAAGTATTCAGTGAATTCAACAGAATTTTGCATATAGTTCTGGTTACTCCAAAACTACCCCCTCCCCTAGCCTCCCAGCAAGTTTTTGCCACAAAAAAAAAAAAAATCACCTAGTACTAGTTAAAAGTTAATGGGCACAATTTTGATCCCATGTTTTGATAACCAGGAGCTATTCCACTGAAATCAACTGGGTCATACATCATTACATCATTAGTGTAAAAGGCAAAAAAAAAAAATAAAACTAGTAAAGAAAACTAGCAATGACAATCTGAAAAAGAACAAGGTGCGTCAGGTCTGAATCCTATGTAGTGTTGAGTCTCCAATTCATATTGGACACAACTGGATTTCAGCATACTCAGCACTTACCCTGATCCAGCCTACATACAGTTGGTTCTAAAAAGGTCCTCTTTCAACTGCAGTATATGAAGAAAAACTACCTCTTCATCCCAATGAATATGGTAAATCAAACCTAACTAGGAGGAGTTCTGTCCCCCTGGGGAAGTATCCTTATAAGCCATGCTACAACACCATAACTGTTAGCTGTATTCAGCAGGGAAAATCTGGGAGGTTTACAGAAAGTGAAAGAACAGTGTGATAAGGTCATTCAAGGTTATTTTATCTGTGAAAATGAAGAACGTATGGTTGCATCATTCCCAAGGGCAAAATACCACTTACAGAAATCAGGAAGGAAAAGATAATGAGAAGATGCCATATTCATGCAAGAAAGGAAATAAGCCTTTCCACATGTACATCAAGAGTGACTGGTAAAGTTCATTCTGGCCAGCATCTCTCTACAAGTCCTATTCAACCTATTCAAGCCCTGATTGAGTTAAGTTATCAGGGCCACAGGTCTACACCCCTACATAGCTATCACACCAAATCTGCTAATCCCTCCACGTTTAACCTATCAAAACTTCCTTGATCTGTGTAAATGTCTTGAGGGTGCTGTCAGTGGAATAAGGATACAAATATACTAGGAATTTCTTGAATACCTAAAGATCTGCTGAGTGGCACAGGGCATTCAGGCTCAGGCACAGGGCATTCAGATGGGCAATGTGATTACATTTCTGAACACTGGGTGAAACAATATTAAAGGATTTGTCTACTTTAAAGCATTAGTGTTAAATCCACCTCTAAGCAAGACGTAGGCAAATGGTTTAGAAACTAGAGTGGGAAAAAGGGGATATTATGACTCTAAGTATTGTTCACCTTCACTTCATTTAGTAGTAAAGGCATACACATTTGGCAAGAAAATAACTTTACCTACACACAGCCGTGCTCATTCACCTTTCTAAGTGGGGAAAGAAACCTCAAGGTTATATAGCTCAGGATGGATGTCAGGACAATGCTTTCCTTTCTGTATTTTTTGCTTTAAAGCAAGTAGCCAAATGCTCTCAAACACTAGTTTCTCATCAGATAAGGCTCTTAGCTACCACTCACTCACCTATCCAAACATACCACACGTCTGTCCACCCTACCCCCATTGGCTACATGCATTATTTGTATTATAATAGTAGTGGGGCTCCTGGTGATGGACCAGGACCATACCATGCTAGGTGCCATACAAAGACAGCCTGTTCCACAAAGAGCTCACGATCTAATTATAAGAGATGACACGTGGATACAAATGGACAGGCAAGCACAAGGGGATAATAAGAAAATCTTGGTCTGTGTGATAGGCAATGATCGCAGTACACCAGCAGTTATTTGTTCTCAAGACTTTTGCAGGCCACATGGCAAAGGATAGTTCTAAGGCTGGCCTGGGAGAAGAGCATTGAATAACTGTGTGAGTGTCTATAGGAAGTTTCTTCCAAAGTAACTGGGGGGGCGGGGAAAGAGGAGCATGGAACAGAGCAGGAATGTGCCTAGATGAAAACAAACAGAAGGCTGAAATCATGGGCTGACACTGAATGAGAGATGATAGGTAGGAAAAGGATATGCTATGAAGGAATTTAAAACCAAAGACAAGTAGAAAAGGGGAAAACCTTGTCAAGAGGCACAGAGAGGGGCAACACGGTCAAACCAACAGAGTAGGAAAGTGTTCTTTGCAGCAATATTTTGGAAAGTTAACATCCAGGCAAGGTCACATCTGTCAAGACCAGCAAATAGGATGTTAAACTAATTAAGACATTAGATGATGATAACTTGGGGAAAAAAGTTTTGCCTGCAGAGATGAAAAGGAGATGCTGTATCTTAGAGCCGCTATGAAGAAAGGATCTGTAAGACTTAGACATAGCCTAGGTATGAGGCCCAGACTGATGGCTAAGTCAAAGACGAAGCCAAGATTTGGAACCTGACTGACAGACAGGACCCCGTTTTCATCCCCAGAGCAAGCAAAGGGACAGCAGGGAGGGTTTGTCAGGGAAGATTAAGAGCTCTCTTTTAGCATTGCTGGGCTGGAGCTGATGACTACAAATCCACAAGGAGATGTCAAAGAGACAAGTTAGGATTTTAGTTTGGACAGATGGAGCCAAGTCTGGAGTGCAGAGGAAGATCTGCAAATTATCCACGTGGACAGGAAGGTTGATTTAGTGTTTGTGAATGTGTTTATGCTGCCCTGGGTATAGATCTGGCACAGGCAACTTCCCCTTGGAGAATAGCAGATTCCAGGATTCTGCCTTCTTGTCTGGTCCAGTGGCTGTGCACCAAAAGTCTGATGATCCTTAGCTGAGGCAAAGGCGCAACTTAGTCCTAAATAGGAACACAGGGTTCAATCCAGTAAGGAGCTGAGCATACACTGACTTCACTGGGGCTGGGAATACAGGACACACAGCACCTTACAAGGCTGCATGCACATTTTAATCAATAATGAAGACACTGTCCTATTCTGTCTCTCAGCTCAGCACCTGCAATGATCAATGAGTGCACCGTATAAACTCTGATAGACAAATAGGCTACGCTGATGCTCCAGAAATGGATTATGACATTTTTAGGGCATCCCTTCATATTCATTACATGAATGCATTTGGGAACTGCAGCTTCAGGATTTATATACCTTAAAGCCATGTCTTACAAGCAGAGGGTCAGCCTGGTGGGAGATCTAATGCTCCAAGCTGAAAAAACAAGCATTTTTAAGTGAATAAACCCTGAAGTCTCTATGGCAATGGTTTATATTAATCTGGATTTAGAAGGTTTATAATGGGGCCTCGAGAATAAATGGATTATTTGTTCCAATTTTCTAACTGTAACTTGCTTCACTTTTTCTATAATCCCCATTCATCATCTCCATGATATTTATTTATTCTCTTCATACAAGGAGGGCCTTCCCATCCCCCAGTCCTGCTCTGGACTCCTGCTTTCTTTCACAGCCAGGAGGCTCCTTCTTCTCATTGTTTGTTACAGTAGGGGCAGGTGTACCACAGTTTAGCCCTATACCCTCCCTGAGTGCCACTCCAATCTCCTTTCCCTGCTTGATCTGTTGCTCTGCTGTCTGCTCCCTGCCTTATCTGCTGCTGTGCTGCTTGCCCCCTCCCTGATCTGCCACGTGCCACAGAGGCCATCCCTGCTCTTGTGGCACACATGCTGCAGGTTAGCCACCACAGGTTTCTTATACAAGATTCCTTCTCAGCCTGGAGAAGAACAAGGCGAGATTTGGAAGTCCAGCCCTCATCTCTCTTGGGATGTGAGGAAAAGTATTAAACATTGTGTCACCAGAGAACATGTTCTTAAACACCCACTCTCTACCCTGATCACTACAACTGAGCCACAGGACCCAGCTACAATTAAAAATTGCAGTATGGTTAAAACCCTAGGCTGTACCAGACTCTAGTCCAAGTACTGACACAGTATGATCCTGCCCCGACTACAGTTCTCAGCCATGTAGTTAGTGTGGTTCAGAGAAGGCCTGACTCTCCTTTTCCTTTGACAGACACTACCTTAGGATGGGCAATCCAGCCTCCTTCTGGACCTCTCGGCCACTTCTCAAATCCTGGATTGACTTTTCTGGAAGCTCTGCTCCCCGAGGGAACTTTTTGGGTCTACCTCTGTGATTTCTGAATTGCTGCCAGCAGTTTTCATTTACTACATGGCAATGGAGGCAAGCAGCCCTCCCCCCTTTTTCTTGGTTCTGCTCAACTGCTGGTTAGTAGCAACAGAAAGCTGTTGCCTTCCAACTGACTCTGGGTGCCAGGGTTAGAACATGGAACACAACAGATGGGATTTTGAAAAAGGCACTGGCAGCAGCAGTCACCGCTGGACAGCCTCTCCTTGTGTGTAACTCCATCGTGTGGCACCCTCTCTCAATCTGTCCCCATAAATAGTTAGGCCAGATCAATTAAACCAAACTGCAAAGTGTACAAGTCTATTCTACTTTCTTCTGGTTTGCAAAATATACAGGGGTATTCCCAGTTTACTATCTCTCCCTTATGACCACCTCTCCTGGCCTCCTAAGCAGTAAATATGATGCTTAGACATTTCAGCACTCTGATCAAACCCAAGGAGCAGGCAAGCAGAGCTAGGGATAAAGGCAGGCAATCACAACTGATGACAAGCAGCTACCTTGAATTGATTATGATGGGTCACTCAGTGAAGAAAGAGGGATTTCATCATGTTTACCATCTTCCTGTAGGAATCAGGATTGTTTTCAAGCATTTACATGCTTGTTGGTTTGTTTTAATTTTAAACTACTGTAAATGTTGGACTTTTAAATACAATTATAACAGTTGCTAGGAAAGTTAAATGAGCAGTTGCACTAATTAAAGCTTTAGTTATTTATTTTTAAAATGTTAAAATATGTCAAAGCTGGCTCCATATATCATTATCAACAAATAGGATGCTCTGAGGTTTAAGCAATTAATATTTGCTTGGGTGATCTGCTGCTGTGGTTTATGATGCCACCAAGATCCCTTGACTGTTTCCCTGTAAATCACAGAAGCTCATCTATTTTTTAAACATTTCACTGTGAAATGAGTGATTGCAGCAGTATTCCAGAGAACATCTTACAGTTGCATTTGTTAATGTTCCAGGAATATCAGATAAATTAATTCAGTAACTACAGCCAAGCTAATTATTTATTTGCTTAAAAGAAAGTTTCCACATTCCACAAACTAGGATCCAACTTCTCTTTCACACAAGCAGTGAGGACACTGATCATCTCAATGCAGAAAGCAGAGCAGGCCCATACTCTTGGCATTTCCAGAACTGTAGTACTGCAGTCTTTGGGGATTGCTTCTGTTGTTGTTTCATATGGTGAATGCCCACTTGGTGAATTTGCTCCAATTAACAACACACACAAAATCAGCCAAGGGCACCCAACTTCACAGGCTTGTCTTGGATGCCAAAGACTTTACAGCATTCTCAATCTGGCATATGTTATAAACAAAAGCTCCTAATGAGACTCGCAGCAACTGAGAATCAAATTATTGCATCTGTTAGTGACGGAAACTGGACCACTTGGTTAAAAAACTGAGGCTCATTATTTGAGGGTTGACAATCTAATCCAGGACGGGTTCAAGTCTTTGAAAAAAAAAAAATACAAAAAACCTGCTTATATACCCAGCCAGCTGATACAGCAAGAAACCAGCCAGATTGCAGGAAGCCATTTCAAAATGTGTTTCTTGCATGGCAGCCAGCCACACAGCTGAGTGGGAAAGGAAACCCCAGGCAAATAAATGGCCTGTGCTACCCTGTGCATGGCACTCCTGAATATTTCAGTAAACTGATTCTGAGATGCTGAGCACCCACAGAACCCACTGAATCAGACAAACTTGTTGGTGTCTAACGTCTGGGATGCTCTGAGCATTGGTTAGCCTTTGGAGTTAAGGAGCCAGATAAAGTACCTTCCCCTTCACAAACAAACACAGAGCTACCACATTTTTTGCAGATGCATATAATGTACTTTGGCTATGAGAATTGGTCTCATCCTGAGGGACTTTGGGAGCAGGAATGAATAGAGGCAGGTGTCAACTCCTCAGAAGCAGCTGGGGGAGCCAGAGGAACTCAGTGCTTAGTGGCACGGGTTGAGAGTTCAAGGATCAGGAAAACTGAAGGAAGCCTGGGGCAACCTCAGGTATGGGTTGGTTGGGGCACTGAACCTGCATCAACTGAGCCAGGCTGCTCCAGAAACTCCCATTCTGTCTCCATTCCACTTCAACTCCTTAACCCTCCCCACACCTCTGCTGTGCTGGCAAGGCACTGGGGCAATCAAATACAGTTACTCTGCTGGCTTGCAATTTCAAGAAATGCATCAAGAAGCACCTTAGCTGTTACAGTTCTATTGCTACAGTAGCCTTCTGGTGACCAGGAGAAGCAGCTTGTGGATACCTAATGTCCTAGCAGAGCTGCTGGGAGGCAGGAAGGGATGCCAAGTACCTGAGCATCTGTGAGATAAGTGAGTGGGCAACTGGAGTCTGCAGCCTATATTTAGAGTATCTCACCTGCCCCTACTGTGCCAGAGCTTCCATTCTTCTGGATGCATTGCAGAGAGATAAGCCCTACCTTTGATAGTGACTGACTGATAGGCCTGTGTGAAGCGGCTAGTATTCGCTTCAGATTCCGCTGATTCAGGGGATAGTGATTTGATTCGGTGACTCGAATCACTGTCCCAAATCAATTTGGCCAAATCATCCAGGCCCATTCCCCACTCACTCTCCCAGCCTGGCTGCTCTACCCCACCAGCTCCTGGCACTTTGAGGGGGGTGGGAAAAAAAGCTTGCACACACCAGGTGCTGCCAGGTAGGGGTGCTATCCCCACTGTCCCACGCTGCATGAGCCCCCTGACCCTCGCCGCTATCTCAGCACCCCCAATGGCTGCCCTGCCCACCCCAGCTCCAGCCCTTTAAGGAAAAAAACTGTCAACTCATGGTTCCAGCCCAGTGGGGGGTAATCTGCCCAGTGCCATGTGGGGGACTCTTCCATGAGCCCCCTGAAACCCTGAGGGCACTGCAGGAGCTGGTGAGTTTAGCGGGGGGGTTCAGGTTTTTTTCTTAAAGGACCAGATCTGGGTTGGGCAGGGCAGCCATGGGAGAGGCTGGGGGGGCTCGTGCGGAGCCCCCCATGCGGCATGAGGTGGGGGGGCAGCACCTGGTGAGTAGAGGCTTTTTTTTTTTTTAAAGGGCTGGGAGCTGGGGCAAGGCAGGGGAGCAATGGGGGGGGCTGGGGGAGCAGGCAGAGGATGGGGCCTGCCAGGGGTCCCCCCCCACCTTCCTGCAGCCTTCCCTCAGCCAGACCCTACTTACTGGAATGGAGTCTGGGTCCAGCTTCCTGCTGCAGCGGGGAAGGACTGCCCAAATCACCAAAGCTCTCTGAATCTTTTCTGAAGATTTGGAGAGCTTCAAATCAATTTGAACCTTTTTATTGGTTCCTTGATTCATTTCGGATTTGGAGATTCAGCCACCGAATGGGGCTGAATCTCCTCCGAATTGAATCAGCACCTGAAGCTTTGCACAGCCGTACTGACTGAAATATAGCTCCCTTTCATCTGTACATAGTGGCACCAAACTGTGCATACAGTAAACAAACTTACCAGCAGGAAGACTACTTAGGCTCTATAACCCAGAGCAAGCTCCAGCAAGGAAAGCAAACTGAGAAAGGGAAGGAAACGAGACTAAAGCATGCTACATTTCCAAGCTGCTGTTTCCTTTCAGCAACTCAATAATCAACTCTGCCTCAAACACAAAGCCAGCAGTTTCAGCCAATTAGAGTAACTTTACTTGCTCTGCCTAGTGCTCCCTCTGATCAGTGCTTGGTTTTGCTTCCCTGTCTCAGCTGAGGGAGAAGTACATCTGACCAGTGACTGTGGGAGAAGACTATTGCAATACAGAACCAACCATGCCCTCAGCAAAGGCAGGGAGGAAAATCTTTCTGAAAATCTTGGATGTACTTGACAGCCCTGCACATAGGGACACAGACCCAAACCAAGGGGTGCAAAGAAATAGTGGTGCAAAGTAAACACTAAAGTAGCATCAGTTCATAGGACTAAACAATTCACCTCTGTTTAAGGACTCAAC
The DNA here is from genome assembly GCF_001723895.1 of Crocodylus porosus. Lineage (NCBI taxonomy): Eukaryota > Metazoa > Chordata > Crocodylia > Crocodylidae > Crocodylus > Crocodylus porosus. Next base: position 5,000,077 of record NW_017728915.1, on the reverse strand, counting down.
ATTTGCAATCTAATTAACTTCAAATAATAGACCTGAGATCAAATTTAATCCATGCAGGACTGTGGCAAATGTCATTCCCCCCTGACCCTAAGAGCATGCAGGCTCAAGATAAATCGTCAATGTACTCCAGTCATATGCTCCGCTTCACTGTTGCTATTTAATCTACTGATAAATATACACTTCAGCCTTGATTTCCTCCCCAGGCTTCTTCAGTGCAGGATGATAGCAAATGATACTAGGTTTGCTTTGAACAGAAATAGTGGTCCAAAGCAAACATTAAAGTAGCATCAGTTCCCTCTATCTCAGAAATGGAATGGTGGGGAGAACCTAACTTTTTTATACCTTGGTTGAATCAACCTATTAGCATAGGTCACCAGAAATTCCTCTGCCCCTTCAGGCTGGGTTCTAGTTCTTCCAATAAGGCTGTAACCCTGTAAAGAAGCATGCAGCATTCTTGAGACTGCCAATTGTGATTAAGGGAGAAAGCAAAGATTTAATTTAAATCAGGGACAGTTAGCCATTTATAGCAGTGCTCAGTCTATGTTAGAAAAGAAATCTTCTGAGCTATGTATTCAATTTCTTGTTGTCACACTCTTTCTGACTTCGGCTTAATAACCTACTCATTGAGCCAAATCTACAAAGTTAGGTACTGCAGTGGTAGACTTTTAGATGCCTTCCACCTAGCAGAAACCACAACCTTGCATTAGGTGCCCCAGTAGATAGGGAGAGTTACATACCTGAGAATGAGATTTAGAAAAGCCAGGATAAATTACCTACTAGGACATACCACATTGAGGATTGAATCACAAGCCCCTGTGTTCTTGGGAATTCAGGCATTTCTCCTTACTAGAGTTTCACAGCTGGGAGCCTTCACCTCCAGTTAGAAACCTAAACAGTTGTTGTCATTAAAAAGAAAAAAATGAGGAGCCTTTTCTTGTCTCATACCTAATACCACAGTGTTTAGTGCATTCACTAGGGCTATGTGAAACAGCACCATTTCATTTTGACTTCCATTTTGCTGTTTTGAAGCACTGTTCCATTTTGTTTAGCCCGAACTGTTTCTCTGTTCTGGTGCTGTTTTGATGCATTTCAATGTTTCGCTCATAAGCTATGGGGAAATCACAAAAATGCCTATAATTTTGCCATTTCTTGCCTGATTCAGATGAAAATTGCAGGGATGGTAGCCCCTTCTGAGGGCATGATGCCTGACAAGTTTCAAGGAGATAGGTGTAGGGGAGTTTAATGTCATCCTGCACTCAAAGCTGGGGGCTGTTTCCCCGGGAGGAGTCTGACACAGTCCTGCAGCCCTCCTGGGGGGTGCAGGCCCCCAGATCTGTACACAGGATGACAGCAGGCTGCTGCTGCTGGCTGAGGCCAGCATCAGCACTGGGTTCTTCCCAGTGCTCTGCAGCTAGTGAGTGAGGAGTTTAAAAAAAAAGCTCTGCACTCACCAGCTCTGGCAGCGGCAACTGGGGCCTCTGAGGGCTTGTGGCAGAGCCCCCCTGCATAGCAGGGGGCATTGCAGGGCAGCGGGGATCATCCATGCTGCAGCTGCACCATCACACTGGTGCAGTGCAGCTCGGGAGGGTGCCACACACTGTCCCGGAGCTGGGGAGGCTCCGCATGTCAGCCAGAACTCCTGCTTCAATCCCCAGCTCTCTGACCATTCCCCCAGCTCCTCCCAGGGGCATGACCCCCAGATCTGCATGCAGGGTTTCAGCAGGTTGCTGCTGTCAGCTGGGGAAATAGCCCAGAGCTGCTGCCATCTCCAGCTGGCAGTGGCAGCCTGCTGTCATCCCACATCATCTGGGGGCCTGCACCCCACAGGAAGAGCTGTGGGAAGTGATCAGAGAGCTGGGGAAAGATTGGGGAGCTACGGAATCAAACTGGGAACTGGAGGAATATTCAGGAACCTGAACATTCCCCCAGCTCCTGGCTCAATTCCCCAGCTCCCTGTTCAATTCCTCCAGCTCTTCCTGGGGGGCACAGGCCCCCCAGATATGTGCACTGGGTTACAGCAGACTGCCACCGCAGGCTGGGGCCAACAGCAGCACCACAGTCTTCCTGGCGCTCAGAGCTGGCTGCACCGAGCAGCTGCCACTGGCCCCAGCCTGCAGCAGCAGCTTGCTGAAACCCCAAGAGCAGATCAAGGCCCCACACTCCCCCGGGAAAAGCAATGATCAGAGAGAAGAGATCAGAGAGCTGGGGAATCAAACCGGGAGCTAGATGTCAATATCAGAGCAGTCCTTCCACCCTCTTCCCCCTTCCTCTTCTTAGTTTCTGTTTAGCTGCAAGCAAGCCCAGCTTTGAAACTCGAAATGTTTCAAGACTTTCGAAACATTTTTGTAACTGTTTTATTTTTTTTTCTTCTATATAACTGCCGCGCGGCACTCTCACATTTATGTAACCTTGAAGTCTTAACTAGTAAGCTAAATAAGCGCTTTGTATTTTTTTCTGTTGGCATTAAGCTACACACGCGCATTTTGTAGATTTCATTTCTTATCTAGAAGTGTTATTTTTGCAGAAATGAAACTTATGTAAAAAGTCTGCCTAGCAATTACTATGTACAAGAAACTATCCTATCCCTGTATGCTCAGCTTATATCATAGTTAGTGTCACAGAGGCAGTCCAACCAACAT
>NW_017728915.1:4976165-4997043 GCF_001723895.1 Crocodylus porosus | reverse complement strand
CTCTGGAACCTCGTGAACCAACGGACATCCTATAGAATAAGAAAACTAACAACTTACTCTAAGTCGTCTACTTGTGCCAACTCGGCGAACCTCGAGGGCGGCTATAAAGCTACCTCTAATCCCACCCCACAAGCCGCGCGCTCACACAGCTCCGCAAAGCCCGTGGCTCCCCTAAGCGGTGCCGGAACCACTAGCCCAGCATTCCGCCACAGTTTTGAGTGCCCTCATTTCATTTCAAAGCTGTTTCGAGGCCTTTCATTTCAATTTCATTGTTTCAAGCTTGAAACACGTTGAAACAGCTTCAAAATGAAACACCCGTCAAAATTTCGTACAGCCCTAGCATTCACCTGGTTGGATCCGTCCCCCTCTGCCTGATATGCAGATGGTATTTGAAGCCAGGACTCCTATCTCTTAGATGAGTGACCTAGCTACTAGTCTATATGGCAGTGAGGCCTCCTCTCATCCTTGCTGATCCAGTATGCTTAAAACTTAAATATCTATTGCAGCAAGAATTAGAATGCAGGTTCCCTAGGGTAATGCTCTAACCGCCAGATTCTAAAGTGTTTTCACTCTCTTTGCCTTACTGAATATTCAAGTGTTTCATACAAAACAGAATGGGTTCAGCTAAAGAGACTGAAAAAACATAGGATGCAGCACTCATCGTCCTGTTACGTATTATGGAGAGAAAGGTGGGGATGAGGTGAGCGCATGAATGACTGATCTATTAAGTATAAGATGAGGTGCTATTGCCCACACTTGTATGAGGCTCAATTCAGTAAGACCCAGAGGCAAATTAGGCAGGGAGAGGCATAGACTCAGCTCAACAGTGCCTAGGACTTAGATGGTTTTCATCTCTCTTCTAAAGGGAAGAGTCTGTTCTCTTACATGTTGGCTGATCTCCTCCAAAGGGCTTTAAACTAGGTTCATCGGAGCACAGGGAAGTAGAGGATAAGGAGAACCTAGGATCAGCAAGCCACGAGCAATGCACTGGATCAGTCTAGGTAAGCACTAAGGGGCCCGACAGACATCAGGACAGGGGGGTACCAAGGGCACCCGTCGTGGGGGTTAAATGTCTCTACACTAATACTAGGAGCAGGGGGAACAAGCAGGAGGAACTTGCACTCCTGCTTGCAAGCAACAACTTCTACCTGGTTGGACTAACTGAAACCTGGTGGGACCCTACTTGCATTTGGGCAGTAGGCATTGAGGGTTACAAGTTGTACAGATGGGATAGAGTGGGGGGGGAAGAGGGGGAGGGAGCTGTTGCTCTCTATGTTAAGGAACAACATACATCCGCTATAATCAAAACAGGATTAGAGGAGGGCCAAACTGAGGTACTGTGGGTCAGGATACAAGAGGTTTGGAGGGAAAGGGACTTGGTAGCGGGGGTCTACCACACCAGGAGAATGAGCTAGACCTGAAATTCTCCAGACAGCTCTCAGAGGCCATACGGTCGACAGACTTCATTGCCATGGGTGACTTAAACTACCCTGACATCTGGTGAGAGGAGCAGTCAGCCAAATCTAATGGCTCATGTAGGTTCTTAACCTAGATACAGAACCTCCACCTAACACAGGAGGTATACGGTCCCACTAGGGGAAACACTTAGCTGGACCTGGTGTTAGCTACACAGGGGATGACCCGGTGAGGAATCTGCAGGTACAAGGTAACCTAGGGGGATAGTGACCATCGACTGATTGAATTCATTATCCAGCAAAGGGTGGGTAAACTAACCAGCAGGGCTGAAGTGCTAGACTTCAGAAAGGGTAACTTCAGTGTGCTCAGGAGATTAGTTAGTGAGGTGTTAAAGCTCAAGAGCATTGGCGAAATGAGACTCCAGGAAGGGTGGTTGATCTTCAAGGGAGCAATCCTATAGGCACAGGAGGAGACAATCCCATTGTGCATAAAAGAGGGTAAAGGGGCCAAGAAGCCCTCTTGGCTGAACAGGCCAGTCCAGGAAAGCCTATGGGCAAAGAAAGAGGCACACAGGCTGTGGAAACAGGGGGTAGCTACCAAGGAGGAGTTTACCTCCCTGGCTCGCACTTGCAGGGAATTGGTTAGGAAGGCCAAAACAGGATTAGACCTTAGGCTGGTGACAAAAATTAAGGACAACAAAAAGTCCTTCTTCAGGTATACAGGGAGCAAAAGGAAGGTGCAGGGTAGCAGAGGACTCCTACTGGACAGACGAGGGCAATTGGTAACAGAGAGAAGGGACAAAGACGAACTTTTCAGTGACTTCTTTGCACCTGTATTCCTAGGTGTAACAGGGACTCGAGGATGAGTCCTGTTACTCCCAGAGGGGAAGACTTAGCAGGTGGAAGAAAGATAGGATCACACCTGGGATTCATTTTGGCAATCATGCCAGGCTAAAAGGGAGATTACCCAGGAGACCTGTTGCCTACGGGCATTCATGAGGGAGCCGGGAGCTGAGTCTGCGCTCGCTAAGCGAGGAGGGCAGTGGAGCGCCTGGAAGCAGGTGCAGGCGCAGGCGCAGCAGCGGACCCAGGTAGCTGAGGGCCTGCTGAGGCTAGCCGTTCGCAGGACGGACTGGAGAACTCGCTGCAGCTCGTTCCTTTGCCCACAGCTGGAAGCACAGACAAGGGAATGGGCTGAGAAAGAGAGGGAGAGATCTGACGGAGACGGCCAGCAGACACCCGGCTGGTTGAAACTTTGTTGTAACTGCAGAGTGGCACACACTTAATTGATTTCATTAAGCGGGGAATCCCCCCGTGCCTAAGGCAAGGCTAGTTGTCTTATGCAGCATGGGGATCTTTCAGGCACTGTGCTTGGCTTGATAGGCAATAAAGAGGGCTCACAGCCCACTGTAGACACACACCTAGCCTCCAGCTTCTTATTCATATTGTAACCTCTTCCTTTTAGTCATCAAAGTTGTGGCAGGCAAGAACAGGAAGCTCAGAGACCCCTACATCTCTAGACGTCTACACTAGACACAGACCAAGACAAATCTCCCAAATGAATCATAGTTAGACACAGGAGGGAGACCAGCCCACCAACTGTTAGCGCAGGCGCGGTGAATGGGCACTCAGAGGGGCTGAATGTGTTCATATCAGTGGGCCCGGATGAACTTCATCCAAGGGTGCTGAAGGAATGGGCCAGTATCATAGCAGAGCCGCTGGCGTGGCTGTTTGAGCACTCACAGTACTCCGGTCAGGTCCCAGAGGACTGGAAAAGGCCCAATGTGGTCCCGATTTTCAAGAACGGGAGGGAGGGAGGAACTGGGAAACTATAGGCCAGTTAGTCTCACTTCTATCCTTAGAAAAACTCTGGGAAAAAATCATTTTGGATCACATTTGTGGGAGCTCAGCAGGGGAAATAATGCTGAAAGGAAATCAGCACGGGTTCATTGCAGGTAGATCCTGCCTGACTAACCTTGTTTCTTTTTATGACCAGGTTACAAAATGCTTAGATGCAGGAGTTGAGGTAGATGTCATCTACCTAGACTTTAAGAAGATCTTTGATATGGTATCACATTCTGTTCTCGTAAATAAACTGACAGGCTGTGATGCAGATGATTACACAGTCAGGTGGGTAGCACAGCAGTCATAGCTGACTTCAAGATGAACATGAGTTGTCAATATGACAAAGTGATCAACACGGCTAACGGCACTTTATCATGCATTAGCAGATGTATAGTGAACAGGTCCAGGGAGGTGATGCTTCCCCTCTATGCAGCACTGGTCAGGCCACAGTTGGAGTACTGTGTCCAGTTTTGGGAACCTCACTTGAAGAGGGATGAGGAGAACCTAGAGAGGGTTCAGAGGAGGGCCACTCATATAGTCAGAGGCCTACAGACAAGGCCCTACAAGGAAAGACTGAGGGACCTAAATCTCTTCAGCCTTCACAAGAGAAGGCTGAGAGGTGATCTTGTGGCTGCCTATAAATTCATCAGGGGAGGGCAGCAGGGAATAGGAGATGCTGTACCCCCTGGGGTAACTAGGAACAACGGCCACAAATTGATGGAGAGGAGATTTAGGTTGGACATTAGAAAGAACTTCTTCACAGGAAGGGTTGCCAGAATCTGGAATGGGCTTCCAAGGGGAGAGACCCACCTCCCTACCCTGGGGTTCGTTAAGAGGAGACTGGACAAGCACCTAGTTGGGGTCATCTGACCTCAACTCTCTGTCCTGCCCAGGACAGGGTGTCAGACTCAATGACCTACTGAGGTCTCTTCCGACCCCAACATCTATGAATCTATAAATCTATGGTTTTGTGCATGTTTTGGACACTTAAGGGCCTAGTCGTACCTCCAGGGCTAAGGAGCAGCTGTGCTTAGGCTCTGTGAAGCTCAACTGTTGTATTTAGTTACCAGATTTGACAGGCACCTAAATCCCTCGGTTCACTTAGCCCTCTGTGCCTCAGTTCTCCCCCTGTAAAATAAGGACAATATCTTTTTTCCCCCTTCAGAAGAGACTCCAGACAGTAATTGGTGTCACATAATTACTCAAGAAACAGAAAGAGCAAGTACAAGAAGCAGGAGCTTCTTTACTAGTCACTAAGAAGAGTATTTGCATATGCCAATAGAACCATGACCATCCAGGACTTTGGGGCTTTGTGCACCTGGGCTAAGTACAGACAGTCAAAAAGCCCAAGCCTGAATTGATTCAATCTTCACAGGTTACTCCAAGGTACATAGATTGAACCAATAAGGAAGTGAACAGATATTCACTTTTGATTCCAGAAATGCAGCTATGTGCCTGCAGTGGCCCAGGCCAGAAGCTGGGGGGCACTAGAATATGCCTCTGTGCTTGGCTGGAGCAGACAAATTGGGCCAAAGCTAGCCCACCCACCCTGCAAAAGGAGGTTGAGGAGGGAGTATAAAGTATCCTGGGATGCCAGGGGACTCCGAGTTAACTTGAATCTGGAGGAAATCTTAGACAGAAATTCAATAAACCAATTTAATTTAAATCAGTTAAGTCTGGTACTACCTTCATCCAAATCTTTGATGGATTTTGAAAGTGGTTTACATGCACTGAACTTCTGTTGTGTTACAGATCTGAACCCGTGTACAATCACTTATACTGGTTTATGTGTAATTTCTGTCCCTAGCCATTATGGTTACTCCAAACCCTGAGTAGCCATAGGAAACTCAGGTCCTCCTTCTTCAAGAGGCTCATTCCACTTAAGTTCACTCAAGTTCAACTGCCTTAGCAGTTTTGATTTCAGTCAGTGAAGTAAGGGGCAAATTATGATTTATAGGTAATCCCACTGAAATTAATGGGGTTATGTGGGTATAAATCAGCAGAGAACTGTGTCTTTTCCAGGTACTCCATAGGCTGTGTGCATGATCTTGCTCACAAGCACACAATAGATTCTCCCTCTTTCCTCCTCTTTTTCCCTAGAATAAGCTATCTCGGTGGAGGAATTGGTTAATTTGCCTTTCTGTTGCACTGGGCTGAGGAGCAAGACAGGAGATTTGTTAAAATTCTGAATCAAGATGTTGTTGAACAGTTCTGTACAGCTAAACAACCTTGCCCCTATTCAGGTTTATGACCTAAGATCAAACTTCTTGCCTAAAAATCACTTGCCTAGTTGTAATTACCATACAAACAGCACTGTGAAAACAGCCCAAGATATTAATAAAGCAGCTGCAGAAATTACAAGACTAATCTCCTCCCCTCAGCCCCCTTCAATACCAGTTTAATGGCTGATTGCTGTTTAAATCAAACCTTGCAATTGAGGAAGCATGGCCTGTTGCCTTTACACTCCAGTCTCTCTTATATTTTATAATTTACTTTCTGTCAACCTGCAATTTATTATAGAAACAAACTCTGCCACAGCTGAGATTGCTAATTAGGGTTGTTAGATTACATCCCCCTGTTATTCCTTTTTATTAAACTTCAATTCTCATCTGACAGCGATAGGGATCAGAGAGCATAACAGCTAACACAAAACAGCAGCCACAGCCCCTTCCTCTTCTCCTTGCCAGTTCTGTTGGAGAGTTGAGATTTCATGGTATTCTGTGTCATGGATCACCTATAATTAATTACCAAGCCCCTTTCTAATGTATTTACAGTACTGCTTTATATTGTCTTTCACCTTTCACACACTCTGATCTCTGTTCTGGTTCTGGCACACGCTCTTTGTAATTGCTATACACAAAGCACTGTGAGACCAACCAAAAATACTAACAAAGAAGCTGCAATAATTCTGACTCATCTCTTGCCCTTCTTACTACCAGTGAAGTCTCTGCTTTTATTTATTTTTCTGGCATAAATAAAATCAGCTGAACCTTGTTTCATAGTTTCTAGGGTTGGAAGGGACCTGAGTAGATCATCTAGTCCGACCCCCTGCCATGGCTATGGCTTGTCCTATGTTTCCATTAAATTTTGAATGTTTCAAAACTCTCACAATGTCAATTACTTGAGAAAAGGGAGATAAAAAACCGAATAAATAAAAATGCATCCTGGATTCTTTCCAAATGTTGATACATACAATCAGATCTAGCCCTGCCCTGGAGATACTTGGAGGAGGAAGGGAAGCAGCAAAGTAGCAAAACTCCCATAAGCAAGCTTTGGCAGGGCCTGATCCAAAGCCCATTCCAATCAAAGACAAGAATCCCACTAACTTCAATGGATTCAAAGCTTCCTACACAACAAAAGGAAAACATTCCATTAAGAAAGGAAGTGGAGTTGGCAGTGTGGTAGATATGTAGTAAGAAAATGGTCACTGCTGCTATTGTCTGTGTCGCCTTTTCACTGTGCAGTAGCAACCCCAGAGAGAAGAACCAAGGGGGAATTCACACATATCCAGCCTGTATTGAACTGTGGATGGATTTTAATGTGGTATCATCCAGCCACGTAGGTTATGATCAGGGATCCAGGTTTTCTGTTTGCCATGTACAACACAGTAAAACCTAGAGTTAAGATTTTTCTCTTTTTAAGGAGAAAAACTCAGGAAATAACAGGTTTCCCTTGCAGGTTGGCAGAGTTTTAGCCTGCAAGGGGCTGGGGGGAACAGGAAGAGGGTGACCACTGATTAGGCAGGAGGCACCCTGTGCATGTGCATGTCCACACATGCACCTGGCAGCCAGACAGCTCCCTGCAGGGAAGTCAGGAAAGACTGAGGCCCCCATAGTGAGGGAGGGAGGAAGTTGGGCTGGGGCTGGGGCTGGGGCTGGGGCTCCAGGCGGGAATGTGTGGCTGCAGGGCACAGACAGGGAATGGGATGGAGCTCATCTGGAGTATGACAGCTCATCCGGGGCATGGCAGGGGGGACGGTGGCTCCTTGCCACTGCATGCGCTCCCAGGGAGAACATGGGGATTCCCCAGGAGAAGGGCAGCACAGCGGGGAGACCCAAGCCCGCAGCCACCAGCCTGCATCTTCCTCTTCCCATGGGCTCCGCTCCAACCATGTCAGCCATGGGGGAGAGCGGAGCCAGGCTCTGTGTTCCACTCTGGCCACAGCAGCTGCTGTCTCCCATGGCTGACAGCTGGAGCTCAGGCACTCCTGGGGGGAGGGGAGGAGGGGGCTTCAGATCTGGGTCCCTGACCCAGTAGCCCTGGTAGCTGGGGGCCCCTTCCGCCAGGGATGAAGGGGGCAGGGGCTGTGGGTGGGGAGTGAGGGGCACTGGCAGGGTCAGGGGCCTGTAGGTCAGGATTAAGAGGCACCAGCAAGGTTGAGGGGCTGTGGCTCAGAAGTGAGGGGCACCAGCAGTTCCCAGGGAGCTGTGGGTGGGGAGTGAGGGGCACCAGTGAGCCTTGGGAACTGGAGGTCTTGAGTAAGGGGCACCAACAGGGTAAGGGGGCTGTGGCTTGGGAGTGAGGGGCAATAGCATGGGCAGAGCTGTTCAGTGCCACAAGCAGCAGGTGGGTGGGACAGCTGCAGCTCAACCCATGTGCTGGTGAGTGAAGGAGACAGGGGGAGCTCTGATTTTCCATAATAAAAAACCCAAAATCAAATTCCAAAATATATAGTTATTTAGAATGTATTTTATTATCATGACTGAGGCACTGGCAGTCTTCCAGATTGCTTTAAAATATATCAGTAAAACACTGTGTTCAATTGATACCTATATATACAGTGGTGTTTAATTTCAATCGTGGAAAAACATAGATTTTGGGGGGTTTAATCAGCAAATTTGCAATTTTTAAATAGAGAAAAACTAGGATACCTAGTTAGGATACACCAGAAAGCAGCAGCTCCCTTGCTCTACTGTTGTATGACACAGGTGAGGGTATTTCTTTTTATCAGTTTTTCTACTTTCCAGTATCCATAGGTCTCAAAGCACTTTATAAGAATTAATTATTGTTATCCTTTCTTACAGCGGGGAAACCAAGGCATGAGAAAATGCAGTGAGTTGCCTGAGGTCAACTAGGAAGCCAGTGGCCAAGCTGGTAAAGAACTCAGGTCTCCCAACTTGATTTTTAACATCCTGGTTTAAAATATTACATACATAACTGGCTGATTTACCTACAGAGCTCTCTCTTGAACTGTATCCAAGAAATTTCACAATCCTGACTTTTGTTTTCCTCTGTATCTGGTTTTCTGTTTTCCAAATCAGAGGAGAGACAATCTTTATACATAATCTGGAGGCCCTGGCCATGATCGTTGAGAAAGTTTGACTTGGACATTATCGAGTTTTTAATCCACTGAAGAAAGATTGCATAAAATCGGAGCAGGTATAAGATGAGGGAAATGCTAATGATTAAATAAATGCAGTCTGTATGCAGTATGCATCTGCGCCAACAGAGGTATTCTAAGTTCTTTCATCCCCAGTACAAAGACTGAGCTTCAGCTAGAAATAAACTGCCCCTCCAGTGGCTTAAGTTACAACCAGAAAGGTATAAACTGGAACTAATTTTGTGAACAATAATGTTACTTGGGGGGAGGCAGTGTAAGGGCGAAGGGGAGGCAGTTTGGCAACAAAGAGGAAGAAAAGGACCACCACTTTCCATTACAGCTTGTACAGCTCTGTACACCATGTTGCCAAACTCTAAAAGCAGAAATTCACCAAACCAACCTCCAAAAGTTGCCAAATGCTGCTAAAGTGCCCTTCTAAAGTCATCACAAATAACACTGGGGAGTTTACTAAGTATCACCCACAGTAAAGCAACGTGCCACACTGACCCCTGGCAAGGAACTCCCCCAAAGTCTCTAGATCTAGCAAAAAAATCACTAAGTTGCCAGTGCTTAGTGAGGCTGGGCCTAACTGCAAAGAAGTCCATGGAAAACCAGGAGCAGACTCTTGGTGCCCCACCACAGCGCCAGTCACTCCTCCCTCAGCCAGGCCACCACACTGCATCTTTAATGCCCCATGCCAGGAACTTCCCTGAGCTGGACTCAGCTGGGGAGAAGGCAGGAGAGGCGGCAAGGCTTGTATGCCTGGGAGAGAAGGCGTTTGCTGCCAAGCCTGGGATCTTGGGAGCTCTGCACCCTGTGCCTCTGTACCAAGCCCCAACCAACTGAACCCAGCACTCTCCATCCCCCTTTCTCCCACCTGGGGGGGATGTAGTTGGGCACTTACATGCTCAGTCCCTGCTGCTGCTGCTGCTGTCTTTACAACAGCTCCCCTGGCTCCATAGACAAGAGGTTGCTTCTTGCCTTTCCCACTGCCAGCCCCTGACTGTTACCGTGTTCCCTTAGCAACCAGGGCCTCCCGGCCCTCAGCAAGGAGCCTTGGCTGCAGGCCCTGCAGCTCCATGACAACCGCTAGGACGCCAACAAGGGCTGCAACCCCTGGGAGGAAGAGGAGGAGGCTGGGGTTACATGCCAGGTAGGGAGGGAGAGTTTTTTAAAGGGCCTGATGCCCATATTATTTATGGTCACAAACAGCGATTGTTATTTGTGACAGCAGAGGCCCCAAACAGTGCACATCTCATTGATAAGATCCAGTCCTGCTCCAAGGAACTGGAAATCAAAACAGATGAAAGGAGTGCTATGCCCTCATGTGTGCAGGAAGAAAATTGAGGCAGATGAAGACTCAGAGACTTGCCCAAAGCCATCCAAGGAGTCTGTGCCAGAGTTGGGAATTGAACCCAGCTCTCCTGAGTGCCAGCCCAGTGCCAGAACTAAGAAAATCTTATTCTCTTCTCATTGTAACAGATGGTGATTTATGTTTCCAGTTCTTTAGCTTCCTCTCTGGTGTTCCATGGCAGCTACCAAGGATTTGGAAGAGAAAGGCTGTTTTGAGCAGGAGGTCCCAGTTATTAAACCCCACCCTTACCTACAAAACTTGGAAGGGTGTGTGGGAGCACACATGCATGTACAGGTCTACATAGATGCCTTGAAGGATTTCCCAGAAGTATTTTTCAATGGCAAACATTTTTAAATACCTGACACCTACTACAATCCAGGAACTTTGAGCCCTGTGGAGAACAATCACCTTTGCCAGGGAAGGCTTAGCATTGAGAGGTTGTGCTCCAGTGCAGAGAACGAACTCCTCCCAGTTTTCCATTCAGCATGGGGCTTCTTGCCAAGCATCTCTGCTTTCATTTATGTCTACTAGCCATGCCCCAAGGGAAGAATGGCCTGTTTTCCTTCAGGTTAATACTTGGCTTGTTCCGTATGCTCACTGAGCTCCTTAAGAGTTAAAGAAGTCACCAGTTGCTACAGAGGAAAACTCAGAGCTCTGAATTTGGGCAACTGAAGCAGGAGGTGATCTTCAGATAATATCATCCAGCTCTGACAAACTGGACTTTTCATCAATAGAACTCAACCACTTTACAAAGGAAGTAAATAGTATCCCTGCTTTATAGATTGGGAATCAAAGATACAGGGCCCTGGTGGTTTTAAAACATTCTCCCATGGGCTTTGGCATTAAACAAATAATGCAGTATTTCACTATTAGTGAACACATTCTTTGAGACTTGGCAGGCTGTTGTTCATAGGTACTACATGCAGGATGGTTTGAGTTACAGATTTAAAAAGCAAAGTACAGTCAGTATCTAGTTATTTAAAGTAAGGCTAAGAAACTTGCAATGTTCCTACAGGAAATAACACACTGAGCAGTTTCTACTTCTGAGACATGAAATCTAAAGTGTATCTGTGACTGAACAAAACTTGAGTTAGTCTTGGGACTGCCACTTTCTATGTGAAATCTACATCCCGTTGATGACCACAGCTAAAGTGTTGGATGCATTAGCTCCAGATTCCCCCTAAGCAAACCAGACATTACCTTCCAAAAAGCAAACATTAGCAAAGGCGGAAAGAGGAAGTTAGGAGCTTTGTTGGTACTGTACAGATTCCTCTTCAGTGCTGGATCAATAAAGTATATAGAAGTATCTTACCATTCTGAGGAAGGGGCAGCCTGTTATTGCTTGAGAAAAACAAGGTCCCCTTATTTGGATCAGGAGAAATTCCTGTTGGTGGTAAGGCCTGTGACCATGTTGCTGAGATACAGTTGGCCCCAATTCTACTTATTAGAGAATGGTTATGCTAATAAACACCAGATAGTTTATTGCTATGTTAATCTTTGAAATCTGTGATAGTCCTAAATTAAAGCTTTCTGGAATCTTGTCACTAACCAGTCTGAGGAGGCTGATCCCTGGACATCTGGATCAAAAAAACACAAGCCTAGACTGCTTGGGATAAACCAGATGTGTCAAATACACCCAGCCCCAAGGTCAGGTCCAGACTGCAGGACTCCTTATGGGCCAGATTTGGACATGGAGGTGGTAGTGGTATGGGAGGTATGCTAATATAGCCATCACTTGCACCCACCACTGACATGCATGCCCAAAAGAGCTCTGTATCCTAGATTTAGGCAGAGGACCCCTCCCACCTCACCCCAGCTCACTCCTGAATTCTCAGCCCTTCTGGAAGCCCCGCAATCCAGGCAATGTTGGCTCCACAGGCCCACAGGCCATATTTTTGACACAACTGGGCTAAATCATTCATTCCTGCAACAGTTAAGTTCTTTGTATATTTTATCTTGACACTAGAGGGCATCACAAATGTTGGTACTTTCAAACCCAACCTGATACTTTTATTTATACCAATTGCAAAAATGTCCATTCTCCAGTCTAAAAGATCACAAAAATCGGAGGATGAGCTGAGTTTGAATAAGGCTCAAAGCTTGGCTCTGAATAAGGATTGCCATGTAGGATCTCTTAGGATTAAACAAAAAATTAAGTGGCTACTTGCTCTTTCCATAAAGATGAATTTCCCTGGAAAATGCTAATTTTTTTGATTCTCTCCATGTTTGTACATAAAGTCCTTGGGTTGCTTTGTTTCTTTCTTTTCTTTTTTTTGCATACATCATTTCAGACTCCATTATTTTTGCAGATGACATGCACTTTGGTGGAAGGAATCTCTCTAGGGTGGCCATCACCGAAGACGTTCCGGTTTTCTCTTCAAGAGAAAAATAGAGAACATAAAGGTGTCCAGTTTTGTATCAATAGAGGACAGAGAACAACTGGACTGACTGTCCTCTATGATGGCCACCCTAAATATATCATACTTCCAGAAGGAGAGTGTGGATGTCAGTGGGGGCATAGCACTGCAGGTGTACAGCTGTCTGTACTGTGCCCCTTCTGCCCTAACAGTTGTTTTTTGATGAGTGGAAAGAGCTGCATCCAGAATGTACTGTACCCATTTTACTGCTGGTCTGCAGTTCTCTGTGCAGGGACGTAAAGTTTGCAAATTCTGCACAACCTATTTTTAAGTGAATATAGACCTGAAGTTAACAACAGCAACAAAAAAAGCCTTTGAATTCCCTGCAGTTTTGGAAATGTGAACCTTGTTGTTATCTTACAGCCAAAAAGGTCCAACCAAAATCATATTCTGTTGAACTAGGGAATGCATAAACACACGGTAAGATACTGTGTCTTCTATAAAGGTATCATATGCAACTAGGAAAAACTGACAAAGGCTGAGAGGAGAAGCAGAGGCACAGGCAGCAAAAGTGTCTTGTCCAAGGTCAGCACTGGAGAAAAGCAGGGAGCATAACTTGCTTCTTCAGACTTACAGGCTGGTGCTCTAACTTCTGCATCTGGATCCAGGTCCAAATGTCACAGATGAGCCTTCACTCCACAGTACCTGGAACCCAGATCTCAACTCAGTGGGCATGTCTATACTTGCCACTGTGGTGCCATTGTTACTGTGCCAGCATTTAATACTTCCTTTTGGAAGTACTAAAAGATGGTGCAGTAACAGCTGATGCTGCACCATGCACACCGACACACCGTTAATTTTAGGCACTTGTCACTGTAGCAACGTACTAATGGGGGAGATAGCTACAGCGATGGGCACTGTACAGGGCAACATAGCTACGGTATCATGAGCTTTACCTGTGGATGCTATGTCGCCGTAGTGCATTACTACAGTGACGTAACTTCTCATGTACACGCATCCACTATGTGCTACACTCCCACAGTCAAAGCTCTTTCTGGATTTAACTGGCCCTACAGGCTAGTGTGGTTAAGGCATGCCTGTTACTGCAGCCAACAGTACACAACAGACATGCATCTAGCATCACATCTGGCTACCTCTGACCCTCCCCACTCCCTCCAGACTAAAAGGCCAAATACTCATTTGGTCACATGGGGGCAGCCTATGGCATGAGTTCAGAGTGGGACTTGAACATACCTCTTAAGCTACAGCAAGGTACTTTACTTTCTCCACTATCACACCTCATGTTCCACAGTGTAAGGGCTTAAATCACAGATTTATAGTTTACAGATGGAGGTAGATCTGTACTGGGAATTGCTCTTGGCACCCTTTGAAGAAGTGCAGAGAGTCAGTACAAAGCCATGGGGACCTAGCTGTGCTGATGCATTGGACAAGCCCTCCCTCCTTATTTAGATGAAGCCCAGCAGTCACTTCTGCAACTCCTTTGTAGGGCTGCTGGCCTATTTGCCTCCCCACGGAAGGTGACTCACATCAGTGTCTTGGTCCCTCTCCTCAGGACACAGATTATTCATTCAAAGAAAAACCTAGTAAAGTAACACAAATCAAAACTTTGCTCCTGACTGTTGCAGGCTGTGGGGACCCACAGGCAGGAACCATACTCTCTCTTCTGGCTGTCCTTTGAACAGAGCTTCCTGAAGCCTTTCACAGCCTCTACCTGACCCCTTCACAGCTGGGCTAATAACTTGGTTAACCAAACACTAAATCAATGCGTAGTAACTTGTGCTACTGTGCAATACCCTGGCGCACAGATTTTTAGTGATGCTTACTGAGCACTAGCCTAATACTTACTACTGCACAGTAGCATATTAGCATGGCTTTTGCCCAGCATGCTACTACATGTGCTTTTAGGCTACTGCACAGTTAGTATCGCCTGTAGGTGCACCCAGAAACATGAAGACATGGGGTTGACAAGGGGCAACGTTATATTCTCTTCCCAGATTAACCTTTCCTTTGCTAGAAAGAAATGAGAAAAAGACAGCTTAGCTCACCCAGATAGCAAGAATTTTTTTCAAGATAAGCTTTATCCCATGATAAGAGGATTGGCACACTTGGTCTGGGATGGTTTCCCAAGGCAAGTAAGTTCTGTACACAGAAACTCATGCCCAAGAAGAAGTTGCCAGCAGCCCTAAGGAGCAGGCATTGTGAATATACTGCAACCTATTTACTGTTTCAATCCTGTGTGGCAAAATCACGATGTAATTTGTCTTGTTTGTCATGTTCAGTGTGGGAATGCAAAGGTAGGAAATGTTTCAGGTCAGGACTGCAGCAGAGGTATGGGGGCAAGGAAATTTGCTGCAGCTTCTTCCTAGCTGGTGCAGGGCTACATTAAAAATAGATACTGGTATCTCATTATCAACAGAGCAGTATTTACCAACAGGAGCAAACCACAGCAGGTATTTTGTAGGGCTGTGCAAAGCTTTGGTAGCTAATCTGATTCTGAGGAGATTTGGCCCGATTCAGCAGCCAAATCTCTGAATCCAAGTTGAATCAGGAGACCCATTAAAATATCCAAATTGAATCAGAAGCATCCAAATCTATTTAGAGAGATTCAGCACCAATTTGGAGATTCGGCCATAGCCTAAACAGGCAGCAGTCCTAGAGGATGCTGGATACAGCTGCCTCCAGCTGGTAAGTCTGTTGTGGCGGGTAGAGGGGGGAGTGAAGCGGTGTGTGGGGTGCAGGCAGATCAACACCCTCACAGGGAGGGAGGTATTGGGGCTGGGGCTTGGACAAGCTGCCTAGCCGGGGCGCTGAGGGCACGGGACTCGGGGAGGGGGGCTCCTGCCACCAGTCCGGGAGGGCACGGGAATGGGCACATGCCCCTGGATCTGTGCAGGGTGGGCTGGGCCAGGCTGCGCTCCAGGTGGCTAGCCCCAGCCCCCCACCATCAGGATGGAACCAGTGCTGCACTCTGGGCAGCTAGCCCCTGCCGCAGCCCAGAGTGCAGTCCTGGCTCCACCCACCCCACAGAGCACAATAGAGTGGCGCCTATGGGGGGTCTGCACCCACCCTAAAGCTCCCTATAGCCCCTGCTGTCAGCCCCTCCCCAATCCAGGTGCATGCTCCCACCCCCTTGCCCTGCCACTGCTTGCCCAGCCAGGGCATGACAGGGCAAAGCTGTGGCTTGTCTGAAAGGTGTGGGGAGGCTGGGAAAGCAGTGGGAGGGAAAAGCCCCTGCTCCCAGTCCGTTTCACCACCTGTCCAGAATGCAGCCTGGCCCGACCCACCCTGTGCAGATCCAGGGGCACATGCCCGCTCCCATGCCCTCCTGGGCCAGCAGTGTGTGGTGGCTTGCAGTGGCGGGAGCCCTCTTCCCCAAGTCCTGCGCCTCCCCACCCCCAGCCCCAATCCCTCCCTTACTGTGGGGGTGTTGATCTGCCCCCTCCATCACATCCCTTCCCTCCCCACTCCACCCACCACAACACACTTACCAGCTGAAGGAAGCTGTGTCCAGCATCCTCAAGGACTGCTGCCTGTTTAGTCTATGGCTGAACTTCCAAATCAGCGCCAAATCTTTGGAGCTGAATCAAATCAGGACAGTGATTCAAATCACCAAATCAAATCGCTGCCCTCTGAAATCAGCCAAATCTGAATGCAAATCAAATACTTGCCACTTTGCACAGGCCTAGTATTTTGGTAAAAGGATGTTTTGTTTCACTGTTTTCTTATCAGGGTAAGACATGCACATGGATAGGCACATACACAGAAGATGCTCTACAACCAGCATCACAGCTTCGAATGATAGATAAACAGGGCTGGAAGAAAACTCAGGAGGCTATCTGCTACAGTCACCTTATCAAGGCAGAAATATTTCTGTTTAACCCACTCCAGATACATATCCATCTAACATACACTTAAAAACTTTCACCAACAGACACTCCACAAGCTCCCTGGGTAATCAGTTCCAGTGCTTGACCATCTTCAACAGGGAGTTGAACCTGGCTCTTCCACATCCCAATTCAGTGTTCTATCCATCAGTATGCATACCTGCACATCATACTTTAGAGTAGATTATGCTAGCTATCTCCAAGGATACAAATTTGACTAGGAGTACGGGATGAACTGGTAGGAACAGGCTGGATCAATTTCCATAGGTGTGACTGGCCTATTACCAGGGTTGCTCAACCACCAGTCTACAGATCAAATCTGGTCAGCAGAGGCATGTAATTTGGTCCACAGTGCTTCCCCCAGGTCCAAAACTTTGGCAGGGGGAGGAGGGCAGGGAAGAAGTGGCAGCAATATTAATTGCTGCTCCCCAGCTGCCAAATTTCTGTCTGGTGGGGAGCCTCTGCATGACCCTACATGCTAGACTTGGCATATAGAGTGGTACGTGGCTGATCTGGGTGTGCAGGGTGGCATGGGTCCTGATCCCAGTGTGCAAGACTGGGCCAAGGTAGTAAGGGGCCTGATCAGGGTCCATAAGGTCAAGTGAGGGCAGCACAGGCCTGATCAGGGTACATAGGGCCTAATCCAGGTGCCCAAGGCCAGGCAGCAGCAGCATAGGCCCAGTCTAGGCCTCATTCAGACAAGGCCACATGGGCCTGATCCAGATACACAGGGCCAGGCAGAGGCAGCGCAGGGCCCAATACAGCTCATGGATTGGCCCTATGGCATTCATCAGCCCACAGAGTGAAACAATTGTGCACCACTGGGTGCATCTACACATGCATTTACTCTGGCCAAAATTTACTCTGGTGTAAAATACTCTAGAGAAAGGGATTTTGGGCAGGTGTCTACATGTGGGATTAGGGAGAAAATTTGCACCAAGTTCCCTATAGCCCTGCAATGTGGTACCAACAGGAGCTCCAGGCTGCCCCGGGTGCTAGCCCAGGGGCTGGCAGGGAGCACTGGGCCAGGAGTCAGCTCTCTCCTGGCCCTGGGTGGCTGCCTGCTGCTGGAAAAATTTCCCCCTGCCCTGGCAGCAGGAAGCTCCAGGCCCTGGCAGCAGGGAGCCCTGACCAGCAGCACAGGGCTTGGAAAAAGCTGCAGGGAAGGGGCAGGTCCCAGCCCTCTGCTCCAATCTGCCAGTGGGGCTGCTAGCTGCCCCACCAATGGATTGGGACAGGGGGTTAGTGCAGGAAAGTCTACATATGCAGCCCGGAGCTGGCCAGGGATTGCCCAAAACAGGACAATTCCCAACCACCTCCTGGCTGCATGCGTTTCCTCTCGCAGCCTGGGGCTGGCTGGGAACTGTCAGTCAGGAGTAGGTCCCAGCCAGCTCCAGGCTGGGCCAGGAATTGTTCCCTTGCAGGGAGCTCCTAACCCCTGCTTCACACAACTGTGATAATGGAGTGGAGGCTGTAGAACTTGTTCCCAGCCCCCACTCCATGATTGCAGAGTGGGGGCTGGGAACAAGCTCCTAGCTCCTGCTCTGAGATGGTGAACGGGAAGCAAGGGCTGAAAGCTCCCTGCTGCCGGAGCAAGGGGACATTGTCCTCACCTGGGCATGCAGGGCTGGGGCTGGGAAGCTTGTCCATCAGTACAGAGCTGGGGGGGGGGACCAGGCTGGGGAACAAGCTCCCCAGCTCCGACCAGCAGGGAGCTCCCGGTGCCAGCTCCATGTCTATGGGACTGCTGCTGAGAGTTGTTTATCTCCAAGCCTGAGCTCTGCCATTGCAGGGATCAGGCTGGGAGATGCTCATCTCCCAGCATGAGCTCCATGGCCATGGGACTTGGGCTGGGAGACCCTTATTTCCCAGCCCAAGCCGCACAACTGCAGAGCTCAGGCTGGGAGATAAGGATCTCCCACAGCCCCTGTTCCTCAATCACGATCTTGGTGCAGTGGGCTTGGAGGTCCCTGCCCAGGCTCCTGTGGTGAAGCCCACCCCAGCAGCAGGGAGCTATCTCCCACCCCCTGGTGGACAACTGACTAGGCGCAGATTTTGTTTCTGGTCAGGCATCTACACAAGCTCTATGATGCTGTTACTAATCCTGAGTAAGTTTGCTACTTGCATTGGCAGGTAGTAAATTTACTCAGGAATAGGGAGGTTTACTGTGAAGTAAGCATATGCATGTGTAGACACACATGTTTATTTTGCTGTAAACTATGCTAATGCGAAGTTAACCATCTTGTCCACTGTGTCACACCATGAGAAGGCATAAGGAGCATCTTCTGTTACACCAGTACAGAGTTTAGTGTAAATGTATTTTGTGATTCCACGAGAGATGTTTATACTGCTCAGGTGGGTACAGGTATAAATACTATCTACTCCCACCACTGCAATAGTGCTACACAGGAAAGGGTCCACTGCATCAGTAAATGGAAGATACTGTTGAACCTAACCTGAAATAATTGTAAATGCCACCCAAATATTTCTGCTGAAGTGGGAAACTGAGAATTACACCCCCCGCACACTAAAATGTAATAAAAGACCAGAAAAGTAATGATCAATAATTCTCAACATTTGTCCTTTTTTTTTTTATTATTATTTATGAAAAAAAAATCTCAGTCATTTTTTGAAAAGCATTCACCAACAAGTTGCCCTCTTGTGAGCAATGCAAATCTCACACTGCAGGAGAGGACATTGATTTTTTGCTAGTACCAGTTCCTTACTGAGTTTGGTCTCTCCGCTTAAACTCTATGCCTGGAATCAATTTAGTTTTTTCACCCCCTATTTACTTTTCATCAAGGTAGGTGCTCTGTCTGGCTCAGTTTAATACACGATAGTGGACATTTTTATGACTCGTTCCTTTGAAGACTCTGACATGGCCTGCATAACCAAGGCACTACAAAGAAATGCCAATTTTCTTTCTATATCCTATGTACTTGCCCTTTTAAATGGAGAAAGGTTCCTTGGTTGCCTATACACATGCTTGGAGGTAGGGGACAAGGGAGTTTTAATTAGAGAGGTTCTCAGACAGCCGCTCTAATTAACATGGCTCATCATCATATGTATTAAGCCCCTCTGCTTTTCAAAATGGCTGCGGATGTGCTTTAGGGCTGTGCAAAATGTTGCTGGCTGTTTCGTTTTGATGCTTTTTCAACTTGTTTCAAGCTCAAAACATCAAAATGAAATGAAGGGCTTCAAAACAGCCTCAGAACAAAATGAGGGCAGTTGAAACACTTTGAAAGTTTCAAAATGTTTCAAGTTTCAAAGCTCAAGCTGGGCTTGCCTGCAGGGAAACTGAAACTGAGGAGAGGGAGGAGGGAAGGAGTGCTCTCATATTGACTGTGTAGCTGGCCAGTGACTGTGATCCTTCCCTGAGGTCCCTTCCAACCCCAGGGCTCTGGGGGAGGGATGGAAAAACAGCATATTTGAACTGCCCTGCTTTCTGCCTTGGTGTCTAACAGTTACTGAACTATCTTCCAGCAGCTTGGGAGCATTAGACAATGAAGGCTATTAATAGATTCATAGATTGTTAGGGGCTGGAAGGGACTTTGACAATCACTAGGTCCAGACCCTTGATCTAGGCAGGAAAACAACTGGGGCAAGTGACTGCAGCAAGGTGACTGTCCAGTCTCCTCTTGAAAACCTCCAGGGTAGGTGACTGCACCATATCTGGAGGGAGTTTATTCCACAGTCTGAACACTGTTTATTCCACAGTGAATAGGGAACTATTCAATTTGGATTCGGCCGATTCGGATGCCAGCAATTTGATTCAGAGCTCCGAATTGGTTTTCTGCTTTGATTCAGTCAAATCGGCTCCAAAGCTTTGGAGCCGATTCAGAGATCTGGCTATAGGGTATAATGGGGAATCAATAAAATATATATAATGTTGTTGTTTTTTGTCTAATTTGGATGAAACTTGCATGGATGATAGTTCCTGCTGAGGCCACAAAGCCTGCCAAGTTTCAAGTAGATAGATGCAGGGGTTTCTGAGAAACTGCACCTCAGGCTTCTGACAAGCAAAACTCATAACATAGGTGACACTGTGCGTGTGTTAAGGTGCAGCGGGGTAAAAACTGCTAGGTCCTGCTGTGGCCACAAAGCCTGCCAGCTGTCAAGGACATAGGTGCAAGGGGAGTCTGGCTTCTGGAGCCCTACACCTCTGGCTGCTAACAGGCAAAACTCATCATGTGGGTGGGTGACACTGTGTGTGTGTTAAGGTGCGCCCTCACTGGCGCCGGGGCCTCTGCACAGCACAGTAGTGTGCCCAGTGAAGTTTCCTCCTCCCCTAAAGCCCCAGTCCAGTCCACCACTGTAAACAAACAGCAGGTCAAAGTAACTTAGCTGGCTCAACACCAGTAGCATCAGCAGCAACATCAAAAGGTACCCAAATGGAACTGTCACAGAGCCTTTCTTTTTATAAAGGAATTAACAGCAAGAAGTAAAGATGTTGTGTTGGACATATGATGTTACTCGTGGTGTGTGATGGCTTATCTTGTATTTTTATATCTATATGTTTATTATGAAAAAAAGGAGTACTTAAAAAAAAATATATCTTAGGAAGCTTTCAAGTTGAAAAACCCTTTGTCAGGCTGAGGAAGCACCTGCAGTTGGTGTGTCTCCTGGTCCTGGATGGAAGGAATAGTAAAGAAGCCAGAGGCTTTCCAGTGAAAATGGAAATG
>NW_017728915.1:4966587-4976005 GCF_001723895.1 Crocodylus porosus | reverse complement strand
CCCACCCCAGCCTGTCCCTCACCCCCTGATGCCTCCATTTCCATTTTCACTGACTGGCTTTCTTGCCTGCATTGCGGGCCAAGCCAGTCTCTGGCTTCTTTACTGCTTCTTCCATCCAGGACCAGGAGACACACCAACTGCAGGTGCTTCCTCAGCCTGACAAATGGTTTTTCAATGCAAAAGCTAGCATCCTGGGCAGCTAAGCTGAGCACACCGGGAGCCTCACAACTGCGCTGCAACCAGCAAACGTCAGGCCTGTCAAAGACGTGACAGGTCTGGGCTTTCCCCAGCCAGGACTGTGTGTGTGCGTGCATTAGCTGGAAGTTATGGTGCCTCCTACCCACCTTTCACCAGGTGATCACTGGGCCTGCATTTAAGGGGCTGCCACACTGCCAGCAGTCCCACCAGGCCTCCCTACCCTAGCAGGGTGCAGTTTTAGTGGTCATGCCCAGGACCTGGGGCCTCTTTCTTCCTCACAGCCCCATCCCATACCTTCAAGTTTGTCCTGGCAGGGGAACAAGCTCAGCAGGGACATGTTCTTCCCCTGCTGGCTGGTGATGCAGTTAGTGCCCACTCCACCTGAGAGCAGGGCATTACCTGGCTTTTTTTTTTTTCTTTTAAATCAAAAAAGGAAATAGGTGTGGACAGAGTGAGGAGGGTGGCATTCAGTTTGTCTGCACCTGGACCTCGGGGAAACCCAGCAGTGGAAGGTTCACCTTCAAGAACAGCAGCTGCTCCACCAAAGCAGATCCAAGCAGGTGTGGTGGGGTGTCACAACATCCCCAGCAATGCTGAACACCCTCTCACTTGGGACACTGATTGGTGAACAGAACAGGTGTTGCCAGGCAACCGTGGCCAGATCCTGCCACATCTGGCTGTGGCTTTCCCAGTAGGCCAAGGGGTCGCAGTCCAGTGGCTCCACACCCTCAGTGAGATAGGTAGCCACTGAAGCTTCAGTGCTACCTGTCTGTGGCTGGGATCTGGTGTGTTTGGACCCTGTCATTAAAGCCATGCCGATGGCCCACATTGGCAGTGGCTGCCGTGGAGGAGACTGGCTGGTGCTGATGCTGGTGCCGGTGCCAGTGCCGGGAGTGCTGTCACAGGAAAGTGGATCCTGTACTTCCACATCTCTTTGCCTCTGCACTTCGGCCTCCCTGACTTTGTTGACCAGCACCTGTGTCCAGTGATCAAGGGTTCTGGTGCTGCCAGTGCACGTGCTCCCCTTCACCCTCGGGTCACACATGCCTGCCATCATGTGGACCGTACTGGACCGCAAGGGATCCAGCCGTCTCCTGATGCCCTCCTTCAGCCACCTCACCAGTGCCTGCACGTCTGTTGACAGTGGCCTGCCCTAGCCAGGAACACTGATCCCCTGAAACTTCTCCTTTTGATTCTCCAGTTCCCTCACAAGGGGGATCACCTGGGTGAGGGGGGCATTGCCAGTGCTAAGGGTCTTGAGGAAGGGCTTGAGGACCACCAAGATCTGGGAGATGGTACCCCATCAGCCACTGATCCCAATCTCCCCAAGCAAGGCCATCTCCATCAGCCTCTTGAGCATTAAGTATGTGGAGTTCCGCTGAGTCTCCGCATCCTGTATGATTCTGTGCTGCGGGATGCTCAGCTCTGCCTGTTTCTCCCACAGCATCTTGCCCCCTTGATGCTGCGGTGGAAGTAATCTGCCACCTTCCTGCATTTTGAAATCACCTGGCTTGTAGCAGTAGTGGTGGCAGTGCCATCACCGGCAGCCCTGTCCCCCTCCAAGTCAGGATGACAATGAGGTGCAGCCTGTGTGCCACAGAGCAGATGCCAACCAAGTTGGCATCACGGAGTGCCTTGACCATATTGGCCCTGCTGTCGGTGACCATGAACCCACGGGTGAGCTCAGCCTACCCAATGAGCCACCCCTGCACCATGCGGTTCATGGCCCCCATGATCTCCCTTGCTGTGTGGGACTTATTCAGCACTTTGGCTTGGAGGAGAGCCCACCAACAGCCTGACTGAGTGCACCAGTGCCCCGTGAGGGAGAGGTAGGCGTGATCACCTCTGACATCTGGATCAGCCGGGGTGACGAAGTGCAAGGCTACCTGCACTTGCACAACTCCTCCCTCAAGTACTCCCTGCATGCCTCTTATAGGGAGCGCACTACCATCCTGCTAAGGGTGGTGCTTGCGGGCACTTTGTAAGATAGGGCTAGAAGCACCATGAGCCACCTGAAGCCTGGCTGCTCAACTAGGGAGAAGGGCTGGCTATCCAGAGCAAATATCTCCCCAGTGGTCTGGGTGATCTCGCTCGCCTTTGCAACTTGCCCCCCTTTCTGTCCACCTTTCCCTCACTGTTCTAGGGTGGCCTGCCTCTGGTTTGGTGGGAAAGGGGCTTTGGAGCGAGTGGGGGACTTCCCTTTTGGCACTAAAGTGCCTGCTCCTTTAAGAGCAGAAACCCCACAGGTATAGGTTACTATGGCAGCAGGCTAACAAGGGAATTAGCCAGCACCTGTCAGCTGACCAGATAGAAGGCAGGGCCCTGGGCACATATAAACCCCAGGGCTGAGGCCACCAGGGGTTAGTTCCCTGGCAGCAGCCAGGAGAAGGAGCCTGCAAAGAATTGCCCAGAGACACTGTGGCCACCTGATATGCTGCCTATAGAACTAATGGGGCTCCAGAAGCTCACCAGATACCCTGGACTACAAGGACTTAATGCTTGGGGGGAAGTTTGACTCTTTTAAAGGGACAGAGCGCACCTTGAACTGGTTGTATTATGTTATAGCCCAGAGGCTCATGCTTTGGTTGTTGTTTATAAACCAGTAGACCAGACCAAGGCTACTGGGGAGGAGAAGACCTCACTGGGGGCACACTATAGTGTGGAGACCCCAGTGCCAGTGGGTGCCGCAGTAGTGTGGGCACAGAGACTGGGGCAGTGGAGAGCCCAGCACCAGTGTGGGCACAGAGACAAGGCCGCGGAGAGCCCAGCAACAATATAGCAAGGCCTCAGAGGGATAACGTTTAAATGCCATCTGTGAGGCTTGGGGTGTGGTAAAGGGGCGGTTTTGGAGCCACGCATCTAGCCCATAAGGCTGAGAGTGTCCCATGAGTAATGAGGCATCCATTTTGAGCAGGACCCAAACAGGAGTCCAGGAACCTACAGGGTTCAGTGGGGTCCATCAAGATCATGTCCAAGTATAAACTTGAGGGCAGCCTCCCTATTTATTATAATTACCAGCAAGATGTGGCAGGAAAGGAAAAGGGTGCCCATTGGGCAAGATTGGCATGGTCATGGAGTCCTAGGGGTATCCCAGCCATCCCTGGGGACTCCACAACATGACAAATTTATATAGGAATGTGGATACATTTACACCTTGCGGCATAAACTACATAACTTAGAGAATGTATATAGAAATGTAGATACATTTATATATTTGTATAAAAGCAAGACACTATGAAACACACCATGAAGCATGGTGGAAAGGCAGTTGGCAAGCCTTCGGGGAGGGGCAGAAGAGGGGGTAGAGGGAGAGGTGTAAGTTCCCCTCCCCCAAACAGAGACACAGCCTCTTACCTATAACTAGCTGGGATGAGGCTTCCAGAAGCAGCAAGGAGAGGGGAGCAGTGCCAGTACCACTGCCTGTGCCTGAGACTGCCAGGTCTCCTTCCCCAGAAGGCACTTCAGAGGAGGCCTCCACAACCTCTACCTCAGCAAGCGGCTCGACTGAGTCTGCTCCTCCTGTTGCTGTGCCTCTGGCTGCTGAGGAGGGGGAAATTGCAGCATCCACACCTGCACCTGCACCCCAGAAGTCAGCAGGTAGTGTGGGCTGGGATCATTTTGAGCTGGCACTGCTGAACCAAAACCAGCCAAAGCAAGGGAACAAGACACAAGAGCACCACAGGGATGCTAATGGATCTCTGCTGGCACCACCCCCTGCCCCTTGCTCCTCCTTAGCCTGGCACCAGTGGGAGTATGTCCAAAGGGAAGTCCCCCTCTTGCTCCAAAACCCCCATCCCCACAAAGCAGAGGCAGGCCACCCTGGAACAGTGGCGGAACCATGAACAGAACAGGGGGTGTATTGTCCGTTGCAAGGGTGAGCGAGCTCTCCAATGCTCTGGGTGATATGCTTGCTGTCAATGGCCAGCCCAACTCCTTAATCCGCTGTGTGACACACAAGTTACACCTCATTGTCAGGGAAGCCTTGGAGGGGGACAGGGCTGCCAGTGGCAGTGCCAGGACCACCAGCAACCTCATTTCCAAATGCAGGAAGGTGGCAGGCTACTTCCACCGGAGCATCAAACAGGAGCAAGATGTTGCAGGACAAACAAACAGAGCTGAACATCCCGGAGCACAAAATCATTCAGGATGTGGAGACTCGGTGGAACTCCACATACATGATGTTCAAAAGTCAGGTGAAGCCACAGAAGGCTTTGCTCAAGGAGATTGGGATCAGCGGCCCCCTTAACAGATCTGAGTGGGATACCATCTCCCAGATCTTGGTGGTCCCCAAACCTTTCCTCGAGGACACTGAGACTCTCATGGCTGGTAATGCCCTACTTAGTCGGGTGATCCCTGCAGTGCCTACCACTTTAAGGGCTGAGTCAAGCAGCCAGCAGCTGTTTGATTGTGGCAGCCATTTTAGAACACTGGCTGCCTATATAAACACAGCAGTTTGCTGCTGGCAGCCAGGGCAGAAACATTGCCTGGCTGAAAGGTTTATGATACATCTTGAAGATAAGGGCAGGAGCTTAGGGGAATGGTTTGGAGGCTCCTGGTCCTGGGTATGATCTCAAGCTTGCACCCTGCCAGGAATGGGTGGCTGGTGGGGCTCCTGGTGGTGTGGGAGTCCCCAGGAAATGCTAGGCCAGTTACCACCCTGGTGAAAGGTGGGTTGGGGCACCTTACCCCCTAACCCCCTCAACACTGTGGGTACAAGGGGGCCAGGCATGGCTACAGCCACTTGAGCTCAGAGAGGGTGTAAGACCCAGGTGGGGCCAGTCATAGCTGCAGCTGCTTGAACCTCCACAGAGGAGGTAAACCCCAGAGCCCAGAAGGAGGCAGTAGATGTGTAATCCCAGAAAAGGGGTGGTAGTGAGGGCCTGGAAGTAGGTTGAGTAAGTCTGAGGGGCAGCCCAGAGAGGGTGTGCTGAGTAGGGCTGTGGGACAGCCTGAAGGACTGGAGAGCAAGTTGAGAGAAGTGTGGAGTCCAGAAAGGGAAACAGAGGGCTGGGAACCCAGTGCATGGTGCTGGGGACCCAGTGCATGGAGTGAGAGAGGCCTTAGTGAGAGGATGGTGGTGTGAATGTGCATATGAAAAAGGCCTGACAGTGAGATTTCATAGACATTAGGGGCTGGAAGGGACCCATGAGATAAATCGGGTCCAGACCCCTGCCACAAGCAGGAAGTCAGCTGGGATCAAGTGACTCCAGCAAGAAATATATCCACCTGTTTTTTTTGAAGGTGGCTTGTACCATCTCTTCAGGGAGTTTGTTCCACAGACCCTGGACACATGCACTGTAAAGCACTTTTTCCTTATGTCTAGTCTAAATTGGCCTTCCTGGAGTTTATGGCCGTTAGACCTTGATATCCCTTCGGGAGCTCTGGTGAATAGCTGTTCTCCCAGGTTCTGATGCACCTCTCTTAAGTAATTGTAGGCTGCCACCAAGTCCCCCCTCAGCCTTCTCTTCTCCAGACTGAAGAGTCCCAAGACCCTCAGCCTCTCCTCGTACAGCCTTCCCTCCAGGCCTTGGATCATACAAGTGGCTCTTCTCTGGACTCTCTCAAGCTTCTTCACATCCTTTCTGAAGTAGGGGGCCCAATACTGGACACAGTACTCCAGCTGCGGTCTCACCAAGGCTGAGCAAAGTGGGAGGATGACTTGCGTGGTTTTGCTTGAGATGCATCAGTGGATGCATGCCAGAGTTTGGTTTGCTTTGCCAGCCACAGCATCACATTGGTGGCTCATATTCATCTTGTGGTCAATCAAGACCAAGACTCTTTTGGTCATGGTGCTAGTGAGTGTAGCACTGACGAGCCTGTAAGTATGCTGGGAGTTCTTCCTACAGAGGTGCAGCACCTTACACTTCTCTGCATTGAACACCATCAGATTTTGTTTGGCCCACCTTGAGAACATGTCCAAGTTAGCCTGTATCCCTAGCTTCCTTCCTCCCCCATAATTTGACATCATCTGTGAACTTGGCCAGTTCACATCTAACTCCTGAATCCAGATCACTGATGAAGATGTTAAAGAGTACTGGCCCAAGTACCAAGCCCTGAGGGACTCCACAGGTCACCCTGCACCATGTTGATCTGCTCCCTTCAACTAGTACTCTTTGGGTCTGACTCTGGAGCCAGTTGCCTAGCCATCAGACTGTACGATGATCAAGGCCACAGTTCCCTAACTTAACCATGAGGACATCATGGGGAGCTAGGTCAAGGGCCTTCTTGAAGTCCAGATATATGACATCCACATCAACTCCCTTATCCAGGGCACATATTACCTGGTCATAGAAGGAGATGAGGTTGGTCAGGCAAGACCTGCCAGTCACAAAGCCATTTTGGCTGGCATTCAGAAGCTTGGCTTCTGTTAGTCAGGCATTGATGGATCCCTTGACAATTTTCTCCAGGATTTTTCCAGGGATGGATGTCAGACTGATTGGCCTATAGTTCCCCGGGTCATCCCTCCTTCCTTTCATGTAGATATGGACCATGTTGGCTCTTTTCCAGTCATTTGGGACCTCGCCCAAGCGCCACAACTTTTCAACTATCTCTGCCAAGAGGGATGCAATGATGTCTGCCAGCTCTTTCAAGACTCTAAAGTGCATTCCGTCTGGGCCCGCAAACTTGTGAATGTCCAGGTTCTCAAGGTGTTCTATCACCTGATCCACATCAATTTTGGGCCCATTGCCCACTTGGATTGGTTTGTGCAATTCCTGACAGTGTGATCCTCCTGGGAGAGTGAAAAACTGATGCAAAAAAGTAATTTAGGAGATTGGCCCTTTCTTGCACATCAGATGTCAGTTGCCCCATTGGATCTCTCAGGTGCCCAATGCTATCTTTGTTCTTTTTCCAACTTCCCTCATATCTGAAAAAGGACTTTTTGTTGTCCTTGATTCCCATAGCTAGCCTAAGTTCGGTTTGTGCTTTGGCTTTTCTCAACCGCTCTCTACAGATGCGGGAGAGTGCAGAAAAATCCTCTTTGGTAATGCTTTGTGTTTTCCATGTAGGCTACTCTTTTGAGCTTAATGGGGTCCAGCAGTTCCTTTTTAGCCATGAGGGCTTCCTTGCCCGTTGACTGCATTTCTTGCAAGATGGTATGGCTTTGCCTGTGCTCAAGGATTATATTTTTGAGACATGACCATTCCTCATGTGCTCCCTTTTCGGGCAGTATGGCCTCTAATTGCCTAACTGACCAATTCTCTCAGTTTGCAAAAGTCAGCCTTCCCAAAGTTAAGGACTTCTGTTTTACTGAGGGGCTTGCCTGTTCTTTGGTGAACTAAGAAGGTGACCAATTCATGGTTGCTATCATCAAGCTTCCCTTCGATCTACAGATCACTCACCAGCTCCTCCCCTTTGGCCAGGACCAGATCAAGCAATGCCTCTCCCCTAGTCAGCCCATAGACCTCCTGGGTTAGGTAGAGGTCATCAATGCATGTGAGAAAGCTATGCAACCTGTCAGATTTGGCTGTCCGCTCATCCCAAGAGATGTCAGGAAAGTTGAAGTCCCCCATGACAATCATGCATCAAGAGTGTATGGCTTTGACCACATGAATTCCCGATCTAGGTCTTCCTCTTGGTGCGGAGGTCGACAGTGGACTCCTACAAGTAAGTCACTCTCCCCATGTTCTCCTCGTATCTTGACCCAGAGGGTCTCAAGACACCCTTCCTGGTTTGGAAATTCAATCTGCAGGGAGGTGAGCTGATCCTTGAATAGAGAGCAACACCCCCACCCATCTTCCCCACACAATGTATCCTATACAAGGGGCGGTATTAGTGCCTCCAAGCCCAGCTGCGTGCAGTCTTGCTAGGCAGCCTCTGTATGGAGCTAGGGGCTTCATCTGAGTGGAGGCTGGGGCTGAGGTCCTGCCCGGGTGGGAGCAGGGACTGCAGGTTTCATTTGGGTATAAGCCAGAACTATGGGCTCCGTGTGGGTGGAGACCCCAGTGGTGTCAGAGCAGGGGGGAGCCTTGGGATGCGACGTGTCCCACCCACCATGGTCCTTGTAGTAGTCAGGCTACTACTGTGCAGACCCTCGGCTATGGCACAGTGCCTGGGGCCTCGGGCCCTCCTGATCACCCTCCTGCACAAACTCCCACACTACCTTGCACACTGGGCAGACAAGTGCACCTGTTGTCATGTCCTGTGAGGGCTAAGCTTGTCCCAGCTCTAGGCTGAAAGCATAATGACACAATGGATGCCATCTGTGAGGCATAGGCTCCAGTGTAGGGAAGGCTGGAGCTGTAGATAGCACCCCCTGACATCAGGGGATGTAATGGGCACTCTCCTGCATTTTAATACCCATTTTGAGAGCAGCAAAAAATTGTAGCAGGTAAGATTGGGCGGACTGCCCCATAGGCAGGTGGGTGGGCCAGAATGAGACTCAGCCCCGAGCTTGTCCCTTGTCACATGAGGAAACTTCAGAGCCAAATGGAGAGCTTCCAGGGGATCAGTGTTCCTGGCTGAGGCAATCCACTCTCACCACACATGCAGGCATTGGTGAGGCGACTGAAGGAGGGCATCAGGAAACAGCTTGATCCCTTGCAGTCCACTACACTCTACATGCTGGCCCCCATGCATGACCCGAGGGTGAAGGGCAGCATATGCAGCACCCAAAGCCTGCATCAGTGGATGGAGGTGCTAGTGAAGAGAGCCAGGGAGGCAGAAAACAGGAAAGGTGGGGGGGATGTGCAACAGGGGGATCCACTGTCCCATGCTAGCACACTTTTCAGTCTCTTCCTTCACCACAGGCACTGCCACTGTGGGCCAAGGGCATGGCTTCCATGGTGGGGTCCAGATGCACCAGACCCCACCATCAGGCAGGCAGTACTCAGTCCTTGGTGGCTGCCTATCTTGTCAAGGATGTGGAACTGCTGCTGTGCAACCCCTTGGCCTATTGGGCAAGCTGCAGCCAGATGTGGCAGGATCTGGCCATGGTTGCTCATGAACACCTGTCCTGTCCAACGACCAGTGTTCAGAGCAAGAGGGTGTTCAGCATTGCTGTGGATGTTGTGACACCTCACCACACCTGCCAAGCTCCTCACTCTATCCACACCGATTTCCGTTTTTCATTTTTTGAAAGCCATTTAATGCCCCGCTCTCAGAGCTGGAGGGGGCACTCACTGCATCACCAGTCAGCAGGGGAAGAACATGTCCCTTCTGAGTTTCCATACCAGGACGAACTTGGAGGTATGGACAAGGGCTGTGGGGAAGGAGGAGCCCC
>NW_017728915.1:4959605-4966381 GCF_001723895.1 Crocodylus porosus | reverse complement strand
GCTATACAACCGGTGGGGGGGGGAAGAGAGGGAGAGGGAGAGGGAGAGGGAGAGAGTGTGTGTGCGTGTGTGTTGTTCTTGGATGGAAGGAATAGTAAAGAAGCCAGAGGCTGGCATGCAATGCAGGAAAGAAAGCTAGTCAGTGAAAATGGAAATGGAAGAGTTGGGGGTGAAGGACAGGCTGGCGGGTGGGGGTGGGTAAGGGGATGTAGCAGCGCAGGTAAAAGTGGAGAGGTACCTGGGGAGTCAGATGTCTGGTAGGCTGTGTGTCATAAGTCCAATGTCTATATTAAGTCCATGAGTTTCACTCCCTGAGTTTGGAGTCACTGTTGCACATCTGACTCCCCAGGTACCTCTCCACTTTTATCTGCACTACTACATGCCTCTTCCTCCTCCCCAACCCAAGCCTGTCCCACACCCCCTGATGCTTCCATTTCCATTTTCACTGACTGGCTTTCTTGCCTGCATTGCATGCCAGCTTCTGGCTTCTTTACTACTCCTTCCATCCAGGAACAGCGCTCACGCATGCACACCCCAACTGCAGGTGCTTCCTCAGCCTGAAAAAGGGTTTTTCAACCTGAAACCTTGCTAAGATGTATTTCTCTAAACTAACTATTCAGTTGGTCTGCTAAAACATACCAGATTAGATTGACCCAAAGGAAAGGACCTTGTCTGCCGGTGCCATGTCCCTAGACCAACACTCCTAACACCCGACTAGAAGGTCACAGGGCCCTGGGCACATCTAAGCCCCAGGGCTGGGGCTAGCAGGGAAAGTTCTCTGGTAGGTGCTGGAGAAGAAGCAGCTGCAGGAAAGGAAAGAAAGGCTCTAGTCTGTGACAGTCTAGCTCCTTGAGATGCTGCTGATGCTACTGTGCTGCTTACTAAGTTATTACCTGTTGTCATTTAAAGTGGTGGACTGGCTGAGGCTGTAGGGGAGGAGGAGACATCATTGGGGCCCACTACCATGTCGTGTAGAGGGCTCAGGGCCAGAGAGGGTGTGCCTTAATGCGCGTGCACACACACACACACACACACACACTCTCAGCCATATCACGAGTTTTGCTTGTCAGCAGCCTGAGGTGCACTGTCCCAGAAACCCCTATACCTATCTCTTTGAAGCTTGACAGGCTTTGTGGCCTCAGCAGAGTGTAGAGTGTAGTAGACTAGCATGCCTGCAAGTTTCATCTGAATCAGGCAAGAAATGACAAAGTTATAGGCAGCTTCATGCTTCCTCGTTATAGCCTATGAGCAAAACGTCAAAACAATTTCAATGAAGCGAAACAGAACAGCAGTTTTGAAATGAAATGAAACGAAACTGGAAATGAAACACTGTCCTGTTGAAAAGTTAAAACGAGAGTTGAAACAGAATAGTGCTGTTCCGCACAGCCTTGATGTGCTTTAACTAAAGCTCAGTCAATGATGTTTAATTAAAGCATCCCCTTGGCCATTTTGAAATGTCGGGGGACTTGACAGCAAGGCAATCCTGGAATTGCCTCACCAGATCACCCCTGAGCCTGCACTAGGATTGAGGTAAGACTAACCAGCCTATAGCTTCCCAGGTCCTCCTTCCTGCCTTTTTTGAAGATGGGAACCACGCTGGCCCTCTTCCAGTCCTCTGGTACCTCACCAGAGCACCACAAGCGCTCGTAAAGCTGTGCACCTGGGGTCTCCCTGTGGCCGATCACCAAGTTGGGTGAGTGCGGGGCGGGGGAAGGCCAGCACACTCCCCGGCAGACCTGGAAGCGGACCGGAAGTACTTCCAGAGCACTTCTGGGTTTGCAGCCGAACACATGGAAGGCGCCCCCACACTCCTGTGGGATGCTCCATGCGCCCCAGCATCACAGCAATCACGAGCTGTGCCTGCTACCTCAAGGTATGTAGAAAAAACATTTAAAGCTATGTCTGTGTCTGAATTGCTGATTCTCTAAATCAGCATCAAATCTTTAGATTCAGATTCGGCCAAATCGATCAGGGACACTGATCCAACTCAACAAATCGAATCACTGTCTCCGATTCAGGCCAAATCTGAATCTGATTTGAATAGGGCCCACTTCACACACCCCTACTAGATACATTCTAAAATGTCATTGTTTTAATGGTTCTGCAATGCCACTGCAGGCATCTCTCTCTGTTTGGCAAGTTCATGAAAGCATGCAGGGAAAGAGGCACCTCCAGAATGTCTTGTCTCTCTCACACAATGATAAAAAAGAGTGTGTGAGAAGAGATGAGGTTCTAGCCTCGATTTCACAGAGAACATGTATCGCACAGCCGAGAGCACTTTGCTGCTGTCTAGCAGATAGTTGACCATGGCTGAATTTTCTTTATTTTTCAAATGTAGTAAGTCTTTCAAATAAAAAGTAAAAGAATATCAAGGTTGCAAACCGAAGCATTCCAAACTCAGAAAAGCTATAGATAAGGATAGCCCTTAGCTTTTAATTCTGCCCCTTGAGTATACAATGCAATAAAGTCTTTTCACACATGATCTCCAACTACTATTCCCTAACTACTGAGTGCTTCACTTTGAATATATAGTTATTTTAGGGCATGATCCATAGCCCACTTAAAGTCAGCAGAAAGGCTCCCACTGATTTCACTGGATTTGGATTATGTTGCTAACACTGTTTTTTTAATATGAAATGGCATTATTTGTGCAATTCTCCTTATTCTTCTAAACAGATGCAACATGAGCCAAATCTTGAAGTTCTTATTATGAATCTGAAGTTTTAAGTTCCTTCTTGTGTGAATAGGTTTAGTGAAAACAAGAGGGGTTGATTACACGAAGAGTGCCTACAGAATGGGACCCTAAAGTCACTGCAATTGAATTCACGACTGCTAACTCCTACAAATACCTGTAACTTCACTGAACTAAGTGGGAAGGGAAGCATGAGTCTACGCTGGCAGATTCAACAGCCCCTACTTCTACTCCAGCAAAATCCCAAGTCAATGACAAGTTCACACAAGTCTGACCCTTATTTATTAGGTATTGGACTAATGCCCGCAATAAAGCAGGACAAAATTTTGCGTAAGTGAAGTGTACATAGTAGGGATCAAACCAGTGGTCTGTGGATCTCAAAAGGATACACCAAGGAATGCCCAAGCTAAGACCCCTTTGTAACAGGCAAACCTTCTCAGGGCCAGTCAGACGTTGGCCTGCCCACCTGCATCTGGGCTAACCACCCCACCCGCCTTTCTCATCTGCCATGCCTTGATGATAATAATTAAGATGGTAATTGGGCAGGGGGTTGCCCCTTTAATACCGTGATACCTAGGGGTTACACATGACTCCAGCCTGCCCTTTATCACATCCCAAGTCTCGCAGGTATTATTACTATCCGTCACTTCTGCATCCTTCTGGTACTAGGGCCCTCAGTACCACTGTAGCTGTGCCCCTCTGGCACCTCTCTCTCTATGCTGGACACTGGGCTCTACCCAAACCATGTGCCCCCTTCTCCAGGTTTGAATGAGGCCTCCAAACCTCCTCTTATAGTCTCATCCCAGTCCTCTAGTGTAAATAGAAACATAAGCATAAGTCCCTAGGCCAGTAGTTCTCAACTTGGTGCCTGCAGGTGCCATGGCACCCCCCAAAGTTTATTCAGGTGCCCACACAGGATTGATCTAACTACTTCAATATCTATTGATCTAAAGACTTTAATATTCATATTGCCGCCTGCTGCTTTTTCTTTTACATTCAAATGTGCTCTTGGACACAAACGTTGGGAACCCGTGCCCTAGGCTATACCTTTAATATTATCAACGACAACAGTGCTATGCCCCTTTTTCACACTGCTCTATTAAGTACCTGGGAGGCTTCTGGAGTCTTGCAGCACTTGGGCAGTAAAGCACGCAGCACCAAGTCTCAGGTAGCTCCCTCATGCAGGAGCTCCTTCCCTAGCAATTACCACAGAGAGTGTCCCTGCAAGCTCCAGCCCTGGGCTTATATGCCCCAAACCCTGCCTCCTTCCAGTCGTGTGATGCCTACAGGTGCTACCCAATTACCCCCTTAGACTGTTACCCCAGCTAGCCACTGCTGTGGAGCTCAGCTTAGCCTGCAGAGCTCCCTGGCCAGGCTGCTTCAGCCTTAAAGGAGCAGGCACATCTTAGTGCCCTGCTATACCCTCCAGTGCTGTAACAAGCTTATTAGCTGCGTGTGTGGCCCTAGTAGGAAACAGGGCACTCCACTTCACGTGTTGCGAGTCTGACTTCCTGCATCTTCAGTGTTCAGTCAGGAGGTTCAAAAAATGAATCCCTGGATGTTTCCTTTAAATCTGGTCTCAACATCCCTCTTCATCCCTCACAAGCACCAAGAACAATCATGAAATCAAAGAGCCAGTGGTATAATCAGCTCCCCCAAACATCTGCTGCAGCCTATCACTGGGAGAAATCTTCATCAGTTCCTGAAAGCGACTGAAAAGCTCATTTGATAATGAAGGCCAGGTCTCATTAGCAGGGAGAATTCTCTGAAACACAACGACAGAATAGAGCAACCTGTGAAATTAAAGAGCAATAAATCATCAGAGCTGGGTGGTCTGTACATTGAAGACACTGAAGTCATGAAAAATTAAGCTGCCGAACTGTTGATAACATCAGTAAAAACAGCTATGCTATGGTGCCAGGAGACTAGACAGGGAATAAATGGGGTTAAAAACAGATCATGGAGCCGTGGGGTTAAAAACAGGCTCTGAAGGTGGTCCCAGAAATGGTGAGGCTTAGTTCAATCCCTGGTAAATAATAGAAAATGATCATTAAATACAACAGTCCCCACAACACTGCTAAGCTGTATGGAACAGAATTGCCTGGCCCTTCCTGTCAGCATTGCTCCATTTCTGGGACAGCTAAAGGCTGCTTCTTCCTTGGCACACAGCTTGGGTTTCTCTTTATTAGAGTTGTTATGTCAGCAGATCAAGAGGATGCAGGCTTGATTTGAGAATCCTCTCCACCAAGGTTGAAAGCAAAGGCTTGAGTGCCCCATTTGCCACTTCCTCTCATACTGAATATTTCCAGTATGCTCAGGCACCTGATCTCATTAGAAGGAAAAGAGGGAGCAGATTAAAACATGAAAGGAGTTTTCAGCTGTCAACCAATGACCCCATTCTGACTTTGGCCATCTCCCCACTGGGGTGAGAGCATGATTGGCCATTCTGGAAAGGCTGATGAGGCCAGAAACGAAAGAGGAGGATTTCAGGTGGGCAATGAACAGCAGGAGCAGATGAAGTCTCGGTAAATTAAAGATCCTCTTCTTATAAAGATGTTCACCAGCAATCAAGAAGGAAGCAAGATTGAGATGGAGGGGAGCTGAGATAGGATGAACCCTGGGAGCTTTTCCCTCCCATCATCAGATTCTCTAGCAAAGACATTAACAGCATGTTAGATTTATTGCCACTGAAATCAAGTAGCACTTTGTGTCAAACCGTTTATTCCCCCTAGCTTCAGGGCATACAGCAAACTATTAACACACCCACAAGCAAATCCCAAATCAACACGCTGGACTTTTCATAGGGGCCATCATCTTGACTCAAGGCAGTCATCTTGAATTAACTTCTGTGGCAGCTGTCTCCCCCCTTTAATTAGGAACTAGACACTGAACACTCCAGGCCAGAACTGACATACTTTGCTGTTGTGGCACAGGGTAGTGAAAGCCTATCCTGACAATGTTGCCCCTGCTGTAGCATTTTCCATGGCCAGAGAACAAAAGAAACAGATCCTGGCTATTTCCTCTAAGCAAAACTGACAATGTAACCTGCCACTGGTTCCCCTTTCCATCCAATTGATCATGCAAAACTCATGTCAAGGATTAACAGACAGCTACTCTGCAGCCTTGCAATAAAGTGACAGGTTGGAACAGATCCCTGGAGACCCCCTTATGAAACACATTTATGCTATTAACCCAGTTGTAGTAAGAGTGAGGAAGCCAAGTTATGAGATAATATCTATTTACTAAGTGCAGAGGCAGCAGCATCCTTTTGCTGGCCATTCCAGGGAGGGCTGCAATTGTTAACAGGATACAATTTTCTGCTATGTAGGTTTGTGGGTTTCCCTTGGTGGGATGCAGCAGATCAAATTTCATTTCAACTTCTGTTTCACTGTTTCAACAGGATAGTGCTTTGTTTCAAGTTTTGTTTCATTTCAAAAGCACTGTTCCATTTCAATTCGTCAAAACTGTTTTGCTGTTTTGATGCTGTTTCGACGTTTTGCCCATAAGCTACAATGGGGAAGCACAAAACTGCCTATAACTTTGTCATTTCTTGCCTGATTCAGATGAAACTTGCTGAGATAGTAGCACTTCCTAAGGCCAGAGAGCCTGACAAGATTCAAGGAGATAGGTGGAGGGGTTTCTGGGAAACTGCACATCAAAGCAAAACTCATGTCACATATATGTGTTAAGGTGTAGCAGGGGAAAAACTACAAGTATGGTAGCTGTTACCAGATTTGCCCATCACTTTGGGGTGTGCTCATTTATTAGGGATACTTCTCTGATCCCAGAATTTACTGCGGTCTTTGCTTCAAGCTTTCTGTTCTCCATCTCCCACCTAAATGAATTGTCATCTGGTTCCATCTCGGATGCAAATGAGACCTAAGGCAATTGTTTCACTCTTGTCACCCTTATCTGGAGGGCTTTAGGTGCGTCTCCCACTGCATCTTCATTGTCTTTCATAATCAGTTCTTGTTCAGGTAGAGGTGGGAGGGGAGAATTCTTTGTGAGTCAGACAGGTTGTGTCCTGTGCCAGGGTTCCCCAAGAACATGGAGCTGAGAGGTAACAGTAGCCCCTGCTGAGGCC
>NW_017728915.1:4948893-4959230 GCF_001723895.1 Crocodylus porosus | reverse complement strand
TTCTGGAAAGGCTGATGAGGCCAGAAACGAAAGAGGAGGATTTCAGGTGGGCAATGAACAGCAGGAGCAGATGAAGTCTCGGTAAATTAAAGATCCTCTTCTTATAAAGATGTTCACCAGCAATCAAGAAGGAAGCAAGATTGAGATGGAGGGGAGCTGAGATAGGATGAACCCTGGGAGCTTTTCCCTCCCATCATCAGATTCTCTAGCAAAGACATTAACAGCATGTTAGATTTATTGCCACTGAAATCAAGTAGCACTTTGTGTCAAACCGTTTATTCCCCCTAGCTTCAGGGCATACAGCAAACTATTAACACACCCACAAGCAAATCCCAAATCAACACGCTGGACTTTTCATAGGGGCCATCATCTTGACTCAAGGCAGTCATCTTGAATTAACTTCTGTGGCAGCTGTCTCCCCCCTTTAATTAGGAACTAGACACTGAACACTCCAGGCCAGAACTGACATACTTTGCTGTTGTGGCACAGGGTAGTGAAAGCCTATCCTGACAATGTTGCCCCTGCTGTAGCATTTTCCATGGCCAGAGAACAAAAGAAACAGATCCTGGCTATTTCCTCTAAGCAAAACTGACAATGTAACCTGCCACTGGTTCCCCTTTCCATCCAATTGATCATGCAAAACTCATGTCAAGGATTAACAGACAGCTACTCTGCAGCCTTGCAATAAAGTGACAGGTTGGAACAGATCCCTGGAGACCCCCTTATGAAACACATTTATGCTATTAACCCAGTTGTAGTAAGAGTGAGGAAGCCAAGTTATGAGATAATATCTATTTACTAAGTGCAGAGGCAGCAGCATCCTTTTGCTGGCCATTCCAGGGAGGGCTGCAATTGTTAACAGGATACAATTTTCTGCTATGTAGGTTTGTGGGTTTCCCTTGGTGGGATGCAGCAGATCAAATTTCATTTCAACTTCTGTTTCACTGTTTCAACAGGATAGTGCTTTGTTTCAAGTTTTGTTTCATTTCAAAAGCACTGTTCCATTTCAATTCGTCAAAACTGTTTTGCTGTTTTGATGCTGTTTCGACGTTTTGCCCATAAGCTACAATGGGGAAGCACAAAACTGCCTATAACTTTGTCATTTCTTGCCTGATTCAGATGAAACTTGCTGAGATAGTAGCACTTCCTAAGGCCAGAGAGCCTGACAAGATTCAAGGAGATAGGTGGAGGGGTTTCTGGGAAACTGCACATCAAAGCAAAACTCATGTCACATATATGTGTTAAGGTGTAGCAGGGGAAAAACTACAAGTATGGTAGCTGTTACCAGATTTGCCCATCACTTTGGGGTGTGCTCATTTATTAGGGATACTTCTCTGATCCCAGAATTTACTGCGGTCTTTGCTTCAAGCTTTCTGTTCTCCATCTCCCACCTAAATGAATTGTCATCTGGTTCCATCTCGGATGCAAATGAGACCTAAGGCAATTGTTTCACTCTTGTCACCCTTATCTGGAGGGCTTTAGGTGCGTCTCCCACTGCATCTTCATTGTCTTTCATAATCAGTTCTTGTTCAGGTAGAGGTGGGAGGGGAGAATTCTTTGTGAGTCAGACAGGTTGTGTCCTGTGCCAGGGTTCCCCAAGAACATGGAGCTGAGAGGTAACAGTAGCCCCTGCTGAGGCCACTAGGCTTGCCAAGTTTCAAGGAGATAAGTGCAGGGGTTTCTGGCCAACTGCATCTCAAGCTGCTAACAAGCAATACTTGTGACATGGGTGACACTGTGTGTGTATTAAGGTGCAGCAGGGTGACAACTGCAGCATGCTAGGCCCTGCTGAAGTCCTGCTGCCTACCAGCTTTCAAGGAGATAGGTGCAGGGGTTTCTGGGAAACTTTACCTCAGGCTGCTGCCAAGCAAAACTCGTGACATGTGGAAGTGTGTGTGTGTGTGTGTGTGTGTGTGTGTGTGTGTGTGAGTGAAGCCTCACTGGCCCCGGGGCCTCTACACAACATGGTAGTGTGCCCCAATGAGGTCTCCTCCTCCCCTACAGCCTCATCCTAGTCCACCATGTTAAATAACAATGGGTAAGTATTGTAAGTCGCACAGTAGCACTAGCATCTCAGGCAGCCACCTGTCACAGACTAGAGCCTTTCTTTCCTTTCCTGCAGGAGCTTCGTCTCCAGCAGGTGCCAGAGAACTCTCCCTGCCAGCCCCAGCCCTGGGGTTAGATGTGCCCAGGGACCTGCATCCTTCTGGTCAGGTACTAGGGGTGTTGGTCTAAGGACACGGCACTGGCAGACAAGGTCCTTTGGGTCAGTCTAATCTGGTATCTTTTACCAGACCAACTGAATAATTACAGAAATATATCTTAGCAAGGTTTTGGGTTGAAAAGCCCTTTGTCAGGCTGAGGAAGCACCTGCAGTTGGTGCGTATGTGCTCTTTCTGGATGGAAGGAATAATAAGCCAGAAGCTGGCAAGCAATGCAGGCAAGAAAGCCAGTCAGTGAAAATGGAAATGGAGGTGCCAGGGGGTGAGGAATAGGCTGAGGGTGGGGGGAGGGGGATGTAGCAGTGCAGGTAAAAGCGTAGAGGTACCTGGGGAGCCAGATGTCTGGCAGGTTGTAGTGTGTCAGAATTTCAATGTCTATATTGAGTCCATGAGTTTCTGTACCTAGGAGGTTGAAGAAGTGCAGCTCATAGTCTCATCTGTGAAAAGTGGTTTTTAAATTCAAACAAGCAATGAACCTCACTAACTTCATCACCAGAAGCCAACTTCCTACAGCCCAAAACACACTGACTGGATTCAGGCCATACCGTGACAAGACACGCACAACCTGCCAAAACATCTCCAGTATGGAGATATCTTCACAATACAATACATATCTCTATCAGGGCACCTGGAGATTACGTAGAGACACCAAGCAACAACTGCACACCAGCATAAGTGCACACTGAAAATCTATCAAAGACAACAACAGAGTACTACCTGTCTCCAATCTCTCATGCCTGATCCTAAAAGGGAATTTACAAACCACTTTTCACAGACGAGTCTATGAACTGCATTTCATTAACCTCCTAGGTCAGGGGCGGGCAGTTATTTCAGGTGGAGGGCCATTTACCGAGTTTTGGCAAGCTGTCAAGGGCTGCATGGGTAGCCCTGCCCCTTGACAGATGCCCCGACCCCTGGACACCATCTTGGGACTGGAAGTCCCTCCCCCTGCCCCCCAACCTTTGCAACCAGATGCCTCTCCCTTTGCCCCCCAGAAATACTCCTTTCAGCAAGGGGTTTTGCCATTTCAGAACCAGAAAAACACCAAATTATATTCTAAAAATCAAATACCTACAACATTCATTAATTTGATTTTAAAAACTACATGGAAATCAGGAAAAAGTGTTTGTGTAGCGTACATAGAGGTGATCACACAATAGATTAAATGAAGTCTTACTCTTGTATACTGTGAGTGTGCAAGGAAGGGTGTGGGTGTGTCTGTGGGGGGTGGATAGATGTGTGGGTGTGGGGGAGGGTGGCTGGAGGATATGAGGGGATGTGGGGGGTCTGCGTGTATGGTGGTGCAAGGGGGGTGCACGTGTATGGCGGGAGGGTCCTTGTAGGACTCACCCTACAAACACATGCACATTCTCCCTCTCCCTACCTCATTGCACGTGCACACTGTGTGCTTTGCTCACTACACACCAGGTGTGGGCAATTATATTGGGCAGAGGGCCACCTACTGAGTTTTGGCAAGCCATCAAGGGTCTAATGGCAGCCAGGAGCAGATAAATATTAATTTTCTACATTTGTAGGGGCCCCGCGGGCTGGATAGAATGGCCTGGTGAGCTACATCTAGCCCACAGGCTGCATTTTGCCCAGCCTTGTCCTAGGTAGCAGGTACAGAAACTGATGGACTCAATATAGACATTGGAATTCTGACACACTACAACCTGCTGTACATCTGACTCCCCAGATACTGGTCTACTTTTACTTAAGCTGCTACATCCCCTACGTCCTGCTTCCCTGACTCTCTTCACCAGCACCTCCGACCACTGATTCAGGCTTTGGCTGCTGTATCTACTGCCCTTCGCCCTCAGGTCACACATGGTGGCCAGCACATGGACTGTACTGGACTGCAAGGGATCAACCTGTTTCCTGATGCTCTCCTTCAGCTGCCTCTCCAGCGCCTGCATGTCTGATGACAGTAGCTTGCTCCAGCCAGGAACACTGATCCCCTGGAAGCTCTCCATTTGGCTCTGAAGTTCCCTCACTACAGGGATCACCTGGCTAAGGAGGGCATCACCAGCACTGAGGGTCTTGATGGCCTTGAGGGAGGGCTTGAGAACCACCAAGATCTGGGAGATGTTATCCCACTCAGCTCTGTTAAGGAGGCCACGGATCCTGATCTCCCCAAGCAAGACCATCTCATGGCCTTCTGTGTTGTGCCACC
Source organism: Crocodylus porosus (assembly GCF_001723895.1). Lineage (NCBI taxonomy): Eukaryota > Metazoa > Chordata > Crocodylia > Crocodylidae > Crocodylus > Crocodylus porosus. The sequence goes on along the minus strand of NW_017728915.1, from coordinate 4,954,835 downwards.
CAGACTCTCAAGCATCAGGTATGTGGAGTTCCACCGAATCTTTACATCCTGCATGATTCTGTGCTGTGAAATGTTCAGCTCTGCTTGTTTGTCCCATGGCATCTTGACTACAAGGTGGAACCTGTGTGCCACACAGTGGATGCCAACAAAGTTGGCATCATATACCGCCTTGACCATATTGGCCCCATTGTTGGTGAAGGGCTGGCCATTGACAGCAAGCATCTCCCCAATGGTCTGGGTGATCACACTAGCCTTGGGAACGTGCCCCGCTTTCTGTCCACCTTTACCCCACTGTTCCAGGGTGGCCTGCCTCTGCTTTGTGGGGATGGGGGCTTTGGAGTGAGAGCAACAGCAACAGGAGGAGCAGACTCAGCTGAGCTGCTTGCCTCCGCAACCTCTACCCCAGCCTCCTCTGAAGTGCCTTCTGGAGAAGGAGGCCTGGCTCTAGGGGAAACTTGAGGGGTAGGGAGCACAAACTCAGCTGAATCCCCCTCCTTCCCCAGAATTTCCCTTGCTAGGGAACTCAGATCCAGATCCAGATCCAGCTCTTCCTTTGGCACTGGAAGGCTCAGCATTGGAAGTGAAATCAGGGTGGAGGAGACTGTCATGCTGGTACTGGTGCTGCTCCTTGGTGTCATGGTGATGGTGAGAGGGTTATGGCAGGTGCTCTTGGAGGGGATGCAGACTCAGGCACAGGCAGTGACATTGGCACTGCTCCTCTCTCCTTGCTTCCTGTATTAGTGGAAGCCTCATGTCTGCTTCTTGTAACAAAGCTGCTGCATCTCAGTTTGGGGGAGGACTTACACTTCTCCCTCTACCCCATCTTCCGTACCTCCCTGAAGGCTTGCCAGCTGCCTTTCCACCATGCTTCATGATGTGTTTCATAGTGTCTTGTCTTTATAAAAATATATAAATCTATATGTGCCTTCCTATATAAATTCTATAGTATAATATCCAATATATAAATGTATAAAAATATATAAATGTAAATGTGTCTTCCTATTCTACAGTATAATATGCAATATAATTCTGAAATTGAAAGGAATAAATTAATAGAATAATAGAATAAAAGAGCCTAGAAAGAAAACAAAAGGTATTGTTTGCTAGGCTAGCAAATAGGAAATAAAATCAATGGTAATAGTAGCCTTTGTTGTCTAACACTCCTGAGCTTCTAGAACAGGCTTGTCCAACATGTGGCCCTCCAAGCTGTTTTTTGAGGCCCAAGGTGCTGCAATGGGAAACAAAAGCAAACACTGTACTTTTGTTTTGGGGGGTGATGTGATACCACTTCCTGTGAGGTCTTCAAATATGGCTCGCCGGCCCACTGGGTGATAAAAAGTTCATGATCCAGCCCCACGTTCAAAAAGGTTGGACACCCCTGTCCCAGAAGATAGCTCAGTAACTGAACCCAAGGCAGAAAGCAGGCCAGTTCAAACAATGCTGCCTTTTATGCTGTTTTTCTATCCCTCCCCTAGAGCACTGGGATTGGAAGGGACCTCAGGGAAGGATCACAGTCACTGGCCAGCTACACAGTCAATGTCAGAGCAGTCCTTCCCCGCTCTTCCCCCTTCCTTTCCTTAGTTTCTGTTTCCCTGCAGGCAAGCCCAGCTTGAGCTTTGAAACTTGAAACGTTTTGAAACTTTCAAAACGTTTCAACTGTCCTTATTTTGTTTCAAGGCTGTTTAAAAGTCCTTCATTTCATTTTGATTTTGCTGTTTTAAGCTCAAAACAAGTCAAAGCAGCATTAAAATGAAACAGCCGGTGAAATTTCACACAGCCCTAATAGGCAGTCATCCTTGATGCCATGTGTTCAAGTCTATAAATGGTATCTTCAGGTCCCTAGGCTCAGATTCTCTCCTCTGCTGCTCAGAAAGTTTTTCTGCATTGAGTGTAGCTTTTCCCTGTCTGAGCTCAGCAGAGTGGATCTTAAAAGAGTTTATTGTGTGCTCTCTAGCTTCCTGGGCTGCCCTTCTCCATAGGTTAAACCCTGTTCACTAAGGCTGCTCTTTTTTTCAATGCTCTCTCTGGCAGCTTTAACAAAAGAACTCTCCCTGGAGGAACGTTTGGGTGGGGAGGGGCAGGACTACCATCCAAGTGCTCTTTCCAGTGATCAGAATTCCCAGGGCAAGAGGTAAATTAGTGAATGTTTGCACAGTGCTCTGAACACAGAGGACACTACAAAAATACTAAGCATTAGTCAAGTTGTTACTAGCCCTCAAAAACTGTCTTCAGCAATGACTGAAAAAGGAGAGTACAGGTTCTACTCTCCTTTTTATTGACACCCACTCATCAGAGAGATAGTAAGCATTATTTTCTTCCTCCTGGATGTATCCATCAGCTTCATCCCACAGGAGAAGAACAGTGCCTCAGGAGGAAGCATTTTCTAGTGCAGCAATTTTTAACCTTTTGCATCTTATGTCCAAAACATTTTTTGTCAACAAACCCTGGTCCCACCATGATAAAAACAAAACCCCACTTTTTCTGAGAAGTGTATTTTTACATTTACATGCATTTTAGTATTATGTTAATCATTCAGCAATGAGTTGAAGTCCCAACTACACAACCTCTGTGTCCCACCATTGGGACATGTCTCACTGGTTGAAAAACACTGGTCTAGTGGATAGATAGATTATAGGACCAGAGTTCCAAACTCCTGGTACAATCTTTGGAACTGCCACCAAGTTGCTTTGTAACCTTTAACAAATCATTGACTCCCTGTAACTCTCTCCCTCTTCTGTGAAAAAGGAGGATTACAGACTTGGTATAGGGGGGTGTTATCAATTTACTAGTTCTGCAGTTTGAGTTCTTTGTCTTACAATGTCCTAAAGAAAGATGAAATGCTTATGATTGCTGCCAGTTAGCCTATTCCTATAACTCTAGAGTCTGCAGGTCTTAAAAATGCCCCTAACAATAAAAAAATTCAGTTGAGCCCTGGTTGGGTGTGAGATGAACAGGTGAAAGCTTGTTATGCTCCCATGAGCAAAGGACTCTGGCAGACCCCGACCCTAACCCCCAGCACAGACCTGGGTGGTAAGTGGGGCCCACAGTGGGTGGGCACTAGTTAGGAGTGGGAGGCTAGCTGAGCTGAGCTAATCTGAGCCAAGGAGGGTCACACCACCGCCCCCTCCCTGCCCCAGCTCCTACTTAACCCAGCCTCCCAGGGAGCCATGCAACCAGAGCCATGCAACCAGAGCATGCGAACAGACATACTCTGGGCCTGGCAAGTGAGTTAGCACAGGAGTTCACAAAGAAGGGGCACGAGGCTCTAGGCAGTGAGCCTGAAGAGAAGGGTCAGCACAGCAGTAGCCTGGACTACTACCTGTGCAATGGTGTTGACATGCCACACCCCAAAGATTCCCCCCCACAGTTGAAGCCCCCGCTTTGGTACCACTGAGGCCTCCGCCCAGGCAGAGCCCATGGTTCCAGCCTCCACCCAGACGGAGCCCCAGGCTCTTGGCTGTGAGGGCTTCCTGGGATGAATGCAGGCACCTGGGATCAGAAGCAAAGACACCTCCCCTTGTGGGTATGCTCCACTTTAGAGTTTCTGGAGTGCCAGAGAAGGGAGGTCCAGGCTGTAGTGCACAGGCTGTGTACCATCAGGGGTGGCAAAGAGGAGACTGATGCCTACTGCCAGGCTCTTCACCTGAAGAATGAGGAGGAAAGAGCTAGGATGAGGGTGGACAAGAGGAGCTCCCGTGAAGTCCACCCAGGGGTCTCTTGGATGAAGGTTGCCTCTGGCCCCAAGGCATGCTGCACCAGGGTCCCCACCCCTGGGGAACTTCACAACAGATACAAACTCCTCACAGCATCAGCAGAGCCAGTAAAGCCAGCAGAGATGCTGGCTCTAGCACCTGAGGAAGAAACACAACCAGCAACCATCCCTAAGAGGAGACGCAGAGTGGTCATGGTGGAAGACTCCCCCTTGAGGGGGACAGAGGGAGCAATCTGCCACCATGACTCCTTATCCCATGAGGTCTGCTGCCTCCCAGTGGCCCGTATCTGGGATGTAGCTGAGAGGATCCCGAAATCTGTCTGGCCCTCCGACCACTACCCCATTCTCCTCATCCATGTGGGCACAAATGACATGGCTTGGAGCAATCCTGGCTGGTTCACAGGGTGACCACAGGACTCTAGTGGCTGGGTTCAGAGTGTTGGGGGCACAGGTAGTTTTCTCCACAATCCTCCCGGTTACAGGTCACAGGCGCAGGAGAGAGAGATGTATTGAAGAAATGAACAGAAGACTGCAGTGTTGGTGCCACCATGAAGACTTCAGCTTCTTTGACGACAGTCTGCACCTCAGAGAGAGAGGCAGTGGTTTGTTGGGAAGGGATGGCTTCCACCTCATTCCAATGGGAAAGAAGCTTTTCTCAACCAGAGTGGCTGACCTGCTTGACAGGGCTTTAAATTAAGATCGTTGGAGGATGGGTGAACGTTCCAGGAAGTGACAAGCACAGAATCAGCAGGTCAGGGAACTTACTCCGACCCTAGTCCAAGCACAGGACTCTTCTAAGTGCACAAGGAAGCCCAAGGCTTCTGATGGCAGGCTTAGCTGCCAGCAGCATGGGGAACAAACAGGAGGAACTGGCCTTTCTGCTACGCGAAAATGAATATGATCTCATGGAGATAATGGAGACCTGGTGGGACTCCACCTATGACTGGACCACAGGCATAGATGGTTATACCTTGTACAGGAGGGATCATGTTGCGAGGAAAGGCGGGGGTGTAACTCTCTATGTGAAGGAGCAGTACACTTCCCTACAAACTGACGTTGGCACCCAAGGAGGGCGACTTGAGATCCTCTGGGTTAGAATATGGGGAGAATGTGGTGAAGGTGATATAACTGTAGGAATCTATTACAGACCTCCTAACCAGGAAGAAGAGCTTGACCACAAATTCTCTAGGGAACTGGCAGAGGCTGCATACTCTCAGTGCATGGCCATCATGGGTGACTTCAACCACCCTGACATTTCATGGGCAGAGCATTCAGCCAAATTTGATTGGTCACAAAGCTTCCTCATTAGCACTGATGAGCTCTATCTGACTCAAGAAGTCTATAGGTCAACAAGAGGTAAGGCACTACTGGACCCAGTTCTGGCCAAAGGAGATGATCTAGCAAGTGACCTGAGGATCAAAGGGAAGCTAGATGATAGTGATCATGAGTTGATCATTTTCTTTATCTATCGCAAAGCTGGTAAATCAGTCAACAATGCAAAAATCCTTGACTTTAGGAAAGCCAACTTTCACAAGCTCAGGACATTGGTTGTCGAGGCCCTGAGAGATCATGATCTGATAGGAAGGGGAGTCCATGATGAGAGGTCACTCCTAAAGGACACAATACTAAAAGCACAAGAGAAGTCCATTCCGGCCCATAGGAAATGTAGTAAAAGGGCTGGGAGACCCCCCTTGGCTTAAAAGGTGACTCATTGAACTCCTTAACCTGAAAAGAATGGCCCATAAGTGTTGGAAGTTAGGAAATACCACTAAAGAGAATTATGCAGCACTGGCCCACACCTGTAGGGAGTGGACCAGAAAAGCCAAGGCTGAAACTCAAACTGGCTATGGGAATCAAGGAAAATAAAAGGTCCTTCTTCAGATACATGGGAAGTCAGAAAAAAAACCCAAGGTCAACGTTGTACCCCTGCTGAACCAAATGGGGCAGCTGACAACCGACACCCAGGAAACAGCTAAACTCCTCAATGATTACGTTCTATCAGTTTTCCACCAACCCAAGTGGATCATCCTGACTGCCAGGATGCAGGATTACCAGGGTAGGGGAGATCAACACAGAAGTCCTTGACTTCAGAAAAGCCGACTTTGACAAGCTCAAGAGGCTAGTCGGTCAAGCCATCAGGGACCATGACTCCAGGGAGATGGGAGTTCAAGAAGAGTGGTTGCTTCTCAAGGAAGCGATCCTCAGTGCACAAGCTAAATCTATTCCAACA
>NW_017728915.1:4915778-4948793 GCF_001723895.1 Crocodylus porosus | reverse complement strand
TGCCGCCACCCGCCCCGCTCTGCAACGCCCCCCGCCCCCCGACTCCTCAACTAGCCACCAGGGGTACACTGCTCAAAAAAGGTTGAAAACCTCTGTCATAGCACAAGTAGTGGTGAGGATATTAGAGAACTCGTGGCACTTGGGAGAGTTTCCAGGAGATTGGAAGAGGCCCAATGTGGTGCCTATATTCAAGAAAGGAAGGAAAGAATATTCAGGGAACAACAGGCTAATCAGTTTGACATCAATCCCTGGAAAGATCTTGGAAAAAATTATCAAAGAATCCATCAACAACAGGCTAATGAAAGGCAACATTCTGAGTAATAGCCAACATGGCTTTGTTGCCAGTAGGTCTTGCTTGGCCAACTTCATTTCCTTCTACAACCAGGCGACACGTCACTTGGACAAGGGAGGAGAGGTTGACGTCATATACTTGGATATTAGAAAAGCCTTTGAATTGGTCTCCCATGATGTTTTCATGGTGAAATTAGGGACCTGTTAGGCCTGTGCAAATAGGCAACTATTTAATTTGAATTCAGATTTATCTGATTTGGATTCATCCGATTCAATTTGGAGATCTGAATTGCTTTTCTGATTTGATTCGGCCGAATTGATCTGCAGGGGTTTCTGGGATACTGCACCTCAAATCCTGAAAGAAAAACTCATGACATAGGTGACACTGTGTGTGTGTTAAGGCACAGAGGGGTGAAAACTGCAGGGGGAGTCTGGGCTCTGGGGCCCTACACCTCTGGCTGCAGGTAGGCAAAACTCGGACATCTGACTCCCCAGGTACCTCTGCACTTTTACCTGCACTGCTACATCCCCCTTATCCCCACCCCACCCTGTCCCTCACCCCATGATGCCTCCATTACCATTTTCACTGACTGGCTTTCTTGCCTGCCTTGCGTGCCAGGCCAGCATCTGGCTTCTTCACTATTCCTTCCATCCAGGACCAGGAGACACACAAACTGCAGGTACTTCCTCAGCCTGACAAAGGGTTTTTCAACCTGAAAGCTTCCTAAGATATATTTTTCTAGCTATTTCACTTTTTTTTGTTCATAAGAAACATAAAAACACAAGATAAGCCATCACATACCATGAATAACACATATCCAATATAACATCTTTACTTCTTGCTGTCAATTCCTTTACAAAAAGAAAGGCTCTGTAACAGTTCTGTCTGGCTACCTTTGATGCTTCTGGTGCTATTGGTGTTGAGCTAGCTAAGCTATTTTGACCTGCCATCATTCACAACAAAGGAACAGGCCAAGGCTGTAGGGGAGGAGGAGACCTCAGGGGGCACACTGCCCTGTTGTATGCCAGGAAGGGCGCACCTGAACATGCACACAGTCCCACAAGCACCCATGTCATGAGTTTTGCCTGCCTGTAGCCAGAGGTGCAAGGCCCCAGAACTCAGACTCCCCCTGCTCCTATCTCCATGACAGCTGGTGGGCTTTGTGGCCACAGCAGGGGCTACCATCTCTGCCATTTTCAACTCCCTGTGCCTTAACACACAGTGTCACCTATGTCATGAGTTTTGCTTGTCAGCAGTTTGAAGTGTAGTTTCCCAGAAACCCCTGTACCTATCTCCTTGAAACTCGGCAGGCTTTGTGGCCTTGGCAAGAGCAGTTTTCACTCCAGTGTGGCTTAACACACACACGTGATATGAGTTTTGCTTCCACGACTTTGAGGTGCAGTTTCCCAGAAACCTCAACATCTATCACCTTCAAACTTGGCAAGCTTCATTCCCGCAGCAGCAGCTACTGCCCCTGTATTTTTCATCTAAATAAGCAAAAAGCAACAAAGTTAAAGATATTTCATTGATTCCCCATTATATCCTATGGCTAAATCTCCAAATTTTTTCCAAATCTTTTCCGAATTGATTTGGAAAGCCTAAAGCTTCCAGCAATTCAATCTGGATTCACAGATTCAGCCTCTGAATTGTCTGAATCATCTCCGGATCTGAATTGTGATCCGAAGCTTTGCACAGCCCTATGGCCCTGTGGCCTCAATAACCTTACTGTCTGATGGCTGGAGAACTGACTCCGTGGTCGGACCCAGAGAGTGATAGTTGATGGAACTGAATCAATGTGGTACATGATGACCAGTGGCATCCCCCAGGGTTCAATACTTGGACCGGTACTCCTTAATACATTCATAAATTATCTTGATTTGGATGTCAGGAGTGGACTGGCTAACCAGGTAAAGTGCGGTCATGCTAGAGGATAGGCTGGGGATTCAGGCTGACCAGGACAGGCTCACAAAGTGGGCAGATCAAAACCTGATGACATTCAACATGGAGAAATGCAAGGTCCTCCACCTCAGAAGAAAGAATCTACATCATACTCATAGGACTGGCAGTGCTTCACTCCCTAGCTCCATGACTGATAGAGACTTGGGGGTCATGACTGATCACAAGATGTATATGAGCCACCAAAGCGATGCTGCAATTGGCAAAGCAAGTAAAACTTCAGCTTGCATCTACCAATGCATCTCAAGCAAAACCCAAGAAGTCATTTTCCCACTTTACTCAGCGTTGATGAAGCCACAGCTGGCGTACTGAATCGAGTTCTGGGCTCCACACTTTAGAAAGGATGTGGAGAAGCTTAAGAGAGTCCAAAAGAGAGTTACGTGCATTATTACAGGTCAAGAGAGCAGGCCTTATGAGAAAAGGCTAAGAGGCATGGGACTCTTCAGCCTGGAGAAGAAGACTCAGGGGGTACTTGGTAGCAGCCTATAAGTACATAATGGGTGTGCATCAGAAACTGGGAGAAGGTCTGTTCACCAGGGCACCCCAAAGAAAGGCAAGGTTTAACGGTCACAAACTGCTAGAAGACCAGCTTAGACTGGACATAAGGAAAAATTTCTTTACCGTCCGAGTTTCCAGAGTCTGGAATAGACTCCCCCCCAAAAGTGGTGCAAGCACCTAATCTTGATACATTCAAGAAATGCCTGGGTGCTTACCTTGCTGGGGTCATCTGACCCTGGCTGACTTCCTGCCCTTTGGGCAGGGGGCTGGACCCGATGATCTTGCAAGGTCCCTTCCAGCCCTAATGTCTATGAAAACTATCTTAATACCCAAGAGCTGTGTGATGGAAACACAGAGCTATGTTCTGCTGTCTTCACACAAATCAAAACTTCATAGATTCTTGCTCCTCCTCTGCTCTTAGCTCCCATTCAACAAAGTGCTTTAGCACTTGTTTACTGTTAAGCACATACTTAAGTTCCATTAAAGCTGAGTTCAAATGTTTAAGAGCCCTGTTCAGCAGAGCACTTAAGAAGTTCAATGTAACATCTGTGTATCACAAAAACAGCCATTTCACATCCGTCTAGGAAACTACAACAAAACGAGGAATTTTCCTGTAGGCTGATATCCACAGGAGAATTCGATTTTCTTTGATAGGATACACAAACATATGGCCACACTGAGAATTAGAGTATCTGCTTATCCATATTTTGGTTTTGCTTGACTTACATACTCAGGTGCCAGCACCTGAAATACCCCCTCATAAAGCCTCAGCGTACACTTGCTCTGTATGCTAAATGGAAGTTCAAGTCATTTCTCTGTTGCATTTACATAAGGGTTTGGCCCAGAAGACACTTGAGTTCCTTCCAACACTATGAATATTTCATCATCATCTGCTTTTTATATTCTTTGGGCTACTTCACAATCAAGTCCTCTGTGTCTTATTCTACATGCCTCTGGTCTTATTATTCAGGCATCACTTGTGCCTGGGAGCCTGGGATCTGAATCTTACTCTGGCTGAAGGCAGGTGGCATTTAGGCTTCAGATACAAAACAAAATCTTCTGGATTCTCTGTTTATCAGATTCCTTTTAATGGCATAAGAGAATCACAGAAAAATGCTGAAACTTAGACAACAGAACTAAGTAACAGCCAGTCAACTCCAGATCTGGTACCCTTACCAGGGCACTGAAAGCAGTGGAATCAAAATATACTATTTTCACCAAGAAAGTCAGTTTCTATGTAAAGACTGTAAGTGAGCTTAATAGCAAAGCCCTAATACAATAGGACCTAAGCAAACACAGTATGGCATAGCTAGTTTAAAGAGCAAAAAGCTTATATGAACCATGCCTGATCCAATTTGTGACCTGTGGCACATTTTTTAAAAGACAACATCTGAAGGCAGCTAGAAATATAACAGTGCCTCTGTCTACTCCATCCCCTGCCTGGGACCAGATGTCAGCTGTCTTCTCCCTTCCAGATGCATTTGTTTTACTGGAGAGGCAACTGCTTCCACTCCATCGCTGACAGATGGATGTGTACTGTAGGCTCCAGAGAGAACGGCAATGGCTCAGACTTGCATCTGCCTGTTACTGAGGCTGCCACTGCATTGCTGTAACTTGGACTCCTAAAGTAGCATCACAGCTTGCTACAACATAAGCCTGGAATATCTATGTCCTTGATACCTGCATTCTTCACATGTTGTGGCATCACAATCTTTTTTTCCTCCAGTAGTGGATGCATATATAACCTGGTCCATAGCACTGGCATGGTCTTCTGGAGTATATGTTTCCTCTAGGATCCAGCAGACCAAGAGATGCTCCTTCTGTGATATTAGTCATGTGTCTGGGCTGTTAGATTGGTCACACTTTCTCTTTTGAACATCTCCAGGTTGACCAATCCTTTCCTGTGTTTACAGGGAGGTATTCAGGAATGTTAATTTGCATGCTGATGTCCATGTTGAGTCTCTTGAACTGTGCATGCCCCATTTCCTGTCATGTAGCTGTCCAGTTTTTCAAGCTGCGCTATTGTGGCTAGGAATCTTTTCCACAATTTCAGGTGGCCAACTGCTGTAGTATGGAAATATAATAGGCGTCAGTCATCTTCAAGCTATCCTAATCATTTCATTTTGCTTACAACTCCTGTCCTGACAGCCAGTGAATTGACACATGCAAGCTGCTTACATCTGTTGGTTTTTGACATCTTGTAACAGCAGTTGTCATTCAGCACAGGGTTTAGCTTTGCTTAAACTGATCTTTCCTTACACAATACCTGCCCATTCAGCCATCAAACGTGCATGTTGGCTCTTAATAGTGCTGGGTTGGTTCCTCACTTTGAGTCTGCGTACAGTCCTAAATACCTTGTCCCAGACACTAATTTTGCCCTACTGTCACTCCAAAGGAGAGAGAAATCCCACCACAGGCAGTCCCATAGCAACAGTCACTCTTTTGGGGGGGAGTGATGGAAAAGAAGGCAGTGTTTGTGATACCCTGAGACACTAAAAACATCCCCTCAGCTTTTCTGGCCAAAGCTCAGCTGCAGGCATGGAATTAATCCAATGTCAGGCACTACTAAATGGAGCATGAGAGAAAACCATGATTTCCCTCTGCTGCCTCAGAGATATAACTAGGAAGTTTTATGCCCTGGATGGTAATGGCAGAGGCCACTGAGTCAGCAGGAGCAGCTGCTATTCTTGCACTCCCTCTAAGGTGGTACCCAGAGCTAGCGCCCCTGCTCACCTACCCCTAGTTACACTACTGTGCTGCCTCTCCCCTTCTCAATATGGCTGTGAAGCCACATCAAGCTTTATGTAGAAGATATAATAGTAAGAGTCTGCTTATTATAAACTGGTGACTACATTGGACAGGCACTGGTCTCAAGCAAGCACTTGTGTTTTGTTTTAAATGCAGGTTAAAGCAATATTTGTCTGGAATGGCATCATATTCATGTACTAGCTAATCCACGCCATCCAGTGGCTTGTAAGTCAGTTGGGTCACTATCTGGCTGGAGGTCCGCACCCAGAGAGTGGTGGTGGATGGGTTATTTTCGACTTGGAGGGATGTGGGCAGTGGGGTTCCTCAGGGCTCGGTCTTCGGGCCCGCACTGTTCAACATCTTCATCAGTGACTTGGACGATGGCGTAAAAATCACCTTGTTCAAATTCGCAGATGACACTAAGATGTGGGAGGAAGTGGGCATGCTAGATGGGAAGAATAGGCTGCAATTGGACCTAGACAGGTTACAGGGGTGGGCAGATGAGAACAGGATGGGATTCAACACTGAGAAGTGCAAGGTGATGCACCTGGGGGGTAAGAACCAGCACCATACCTACAGGCTGGGGAACTAACTCCCTTCTCGTCAGTGCAGAGGCAGAAAAGGATCTTGGAGTCATTACTGATGCCAAGATGAACATGGGTTGGCAATGTGGGGATGCAGTCAGGAAGGCCAACCGTACCTTGTCATGCATCCACAGAAGCATCTCAGGCAGGTCTAAGGAGGTGATACTCCCCCTCTATGTGGCGCTGGTTAGGCTGCAGTTGGAGTACTGCATCCAGTTCTGGGCACCGCACTGCAGGAGGGATGTGGACAACATGGAGAAGGTCCAGAGAAGGGCCACCTGCATGATCAGGGGGCAGCAGGGCAGGCCCTACAAGGACAGGCTAAGGGACCTGAGCCTGTTCAGCCTCCACAAGAGAAGGCTGAGGGGGGATCTAGTGGCCATTTACAAACTAGCCGGGGGGACCAGTGGGCAGTTGGGAGAGTCCCTGTTCCCCCGAGCACTACCAGTAGTGACTAGAAATAACAGTCACAAGCTGGCAGAGGGTAGATTCAGGCTAGACATCAGGAGGCGCTACTTCGCTGTCAGGGCTAGGGTCTGGAACCAACTTTCAAGCAAAGTGGTGCAGGCTCCTACCCTGGGGGTCTTTAAAAGAAGGCTGGATGAACACCTTGCCGGGGTCATTTGACCCCAGTACTCCTTCCTGCCATGGCAGGGGGTTGGACTCAATGATCTGCTCAGGTCCCTTCCAACCCTACAAACTATGAAATAGATTTGTCTCATGCTTCCTTGGGGAGAAGATTGGACTAGATGACCTCCCCACATTAGGCCTGTGAGAAGCAGCTAGTATTTGCTTTGGATTCGGATTCAGCTGATTCAGGGAACAGCAATTCAAATACCAGCACCTGAGGGGACCAGGTGCATCACACCAACCAGCACACCCACTCAGCCTGTCCCCGGCCCTAGCCCCAGCCCCACAAACGCAGCCCCCCCAGCAGGGGAACTGCAGCTATGCATAGGCAGCTACAGGGTGGCCCACAGCAGGGGGCCTGGACCCTCCACTGCCAGCCCTTCCAGCTTTCTGGCACTCACACACAGGCACAGTATGAAATGCCAACTGCCCAAGTGGGAGAATCCGCATTTTGAGACCTGGGTGCAGGCCCTGGCTTGGGTAGTGGGGGCCCCCAAGATTGTGGCGGCCTCCTGCTTTCATGGCAAGGGGGTCTTTTTCCTTGCCTTGAAGGCTGCTGCACAGAAGGCAGTGGAGAGGGGGCTCATGGTGGAGGGAGAATATGTCCCCCTTGAGCCCCTAGAAGAGCTGGGGTGCTGAGACCTCTCACTGGGGTGCCGAGACCCCAGCCTCCACCACATGTGCTCATTCCATCGTCAGGTCATGATCCACCTGGTGGCAGGGCCAATGCTGGGGGCCGAGGGCTGCCTTAGGATTCTTTTCAGGGGGCCCTAGTGAGGATTTTCTATATGCTGGGGGACTTGTGGTGCTTCCAGTGCCGTGCCCTGGGGCACTTGCATCATGAGAGCCCAATGGGCCAGGCAGGGAAGGCATCCACGGGTCCCACTGGCAAGAGGGGTGCCCCCTACCACCAGCGCCTCTCCCCCCTCAGGCCACCCTGGCACCCCAGCCACAACTACCAGTCCCCCATGAGCTCAGGGGACCCCGCCCCTCAACCAAGTTTGGCAGAGTCTCAGGGAGGGCAGCAGCAACCAGGGAGAGAGAGGGACCAGGGCCCCCCTGTCCCTAGTAATGCCCCCGCCATAGCTTCCCCACCCCAATAACTGTTACCTTCTCCTACTGGAGTCTGTCCACCTGAGGACCACCCCAGGAATGAGTGGGTGCAGGTCCCTTCTGGGTGCAAAAGCGAGAGGAAGGCCCAGGCACGGCTGGAGCTGGAGCCCTCTGACATAGAAGACTCCTCCCCGCTCCCAAGACCACCACATGGTGGGGAGGGAGTGGCCCAGCCTCCCGTGGGCCTCCCCGACTGCACCTGATACCCCACCCCTGGGAAAGATCGAATGGGTGATCCCCATGAAGGAGGTTTTGGGGCTGCTGGACAGTCCAGAACAGCAGCCCATAGAGGAAGCCCCTCACTCTGCTGGCTAGGGCCTACCCCCTGAGACCACAGGCGCTGAGGCTGAGGCCGGGGCCAACTCAAAGGAAGGTCCGGCAGTGGACACCCCTGCCCGCTGATGATGTGGTGGAGACAGGGGCCCTGGGGCTAACCCTGGTGAGTCCTCAGGACGGAGGTCCTCTTTCCTAGGACCCCAAGGCAGACACCAAAGCCACCCCAGTGCCTGACAGGTCTCTTTTCTGCCCCTCCCAGAAAAACCTCGCTTGCAGCCTACCCTATGGTCCTACACCAGAGGGGCTTGGGGTGGGGTCCCCTAATCAACAGGTCAGGGCTCCAGCTCTGCCCTACCATCTTGTGAAGGAGGCCCACCCCCACCGTTACCCCTACCTCGTCCCAAGGGGCTACAGAGCTCTCTCAATTGCAACCAGAGTCTGGGGTCTTAGTGGACCCGGGGGGTCAGACAGTACTTAAGGAGCCCGCTGAACCCCAGAACTCGGACAAGGGCACCTGAGAACCAGCAGGCTCCATGGAGCCTGCAGACCTCTCAGTCCCAGCAGTCCCCAGGGGTGAGCTACTTGCATTTCTTGACCATGACTACAGCTGCCAGTCCACCAGCAAGGTACGGCTTGCCTTGGACCACTGGGGAGATTTTGACAGCATCCTTGCCACTGTGAGGGCACTAGCGAGGGAAGGCAAGAGGCCCAAAAGCTGCAATGCCTGGATCTATAGGCGGGCCTGCAGTTTCATAGACAACCTCTATTATGAATGACGCATGCCCCGGCAGCTAGGAGGGCACAGTAGTGGCAGGAGTGTGGTGGTGGTAAGCAAGAGCTCCAGCAGATGCCACTGGCCCTGTAAGTGGTGGGAGGGTGGTGAGCACTGACCAGGGGTCAGCAACCACCCAGGGGTTCACTACCACACTCAGGGGGTGCACATGCACCCATGTGTACCCCTGATGCATCGTCCCTGCCCTCTATACTTATGGGATGGCACTGCATGAGCCGGTGAACCCCACACTGGGCATTGAGATGTGCAAGGCCCCTGCTGGACCATCCACTCCACCCAGCCCTGAGGTCATTTAAGATTGCAACCCTCAATGTCCACAGCTATAGGAAGGGTCTCCAGAGATGCAGGGTGCTTTCCTTCCTTCAGGAGGGGGGTACCCCGTGGTATTCCTGCAGGATACCCTGACAACTCTGACCGACAAACCTAATTGGCAGCTGAAGTTTTCAGCAATCACCACCTTGTCTGGGCTCGGGCCACACCAGGGCCTGGGTGTCCAGGATCAGCTACTGGCATTTCAATGCCAGTCTGCTGGACAATGTGGGCTTCAGGTAAGTTTTCTAGGAGTTCTGGGCTGGCCTGGCAGGAGCAACAGGCAGCTTTCCTCTTGTCTTGAAGATGGTGAGATGTGGGGAAGGTGTGCATCTGGCTTTTTTGCAGCAGCTACATTCAGGGGCTCACCCAGCAGAGGGAGGGGGTCCAGGAGTAACCCAAGCGGGAAGCGCTGGAGCTGGAGAGGCGCCTGGCCACCGACCCAAACGACCCGAGAGTGTTGGGAGAAGTGGAAAGAGCTTCATGCTCTGGACGACTGCTGCGCCCATGATGCATTTGTCCACTCGTGCGTCCAACTCCTTCGGGAGATGGACCGCGCCTCCCACTTCTTCTATGCCCTGAGAGGAGGCAGAGGGCCAAGAAGTACATCACCCACCTTCTGGTGGTTGACAGCACCCCCCTCACAGATCCATGTGTGCTGATTCAATCAAGACCAAAGCCTGTCATATCCTGTGGGAGGGACTCTCACAGGCCAGTGTGGGCGACCAGGACTGGCTGGAAGCTCCTCTCACTCTGGCTGAGTTTTTGTCTGCCCTCCGTCTGATGCCTGGCAACAAGGTGCCAGGCATCAATGGGCTGCCTGTGGAGTTCTACTGGGCCTTCTGGGACATCCTCGGCCTAGAACTTGCCATTGTCTGGGCCAAATCCAAGGGAAGTGGGGAACTCTGTCGCAGGGGCACTTTGGTGCCCCGCTCCTAGGAAGAGATACAGGTGACGGTTGCCAGGGCAACCACAGTTGGTCAGCTGACCGGAAGGGGGCAGGGCCTGAACTATATAAATGTAGTCCAGGCTGAGGCCAGGAAGGCAGTTCTCCTCTGGCAGCTGATGGAGTGGGAGCTCTGTGGAGGCACTGCAGCCTATAGATGCCCAAGGGTCTGAAACAGCTCCCGGGTGAGCAGAAACCCCTGGGAGGGGTTTGAGTGAGGTTTAGCCAGAGGGCCAGAGCTTGTGTTTCAGCCAGGAGGCTTGGTTTTTGTGTTATAGCCAACTGGCTTATGGTTTTGCTTTAATATTAAACCGGAGGACTGGGTGAGGCTGTAGGGGTTGGAGGAGGCCTCATAGGAGCTCCCCAGTAGTGTGGGGGTTCCTGGTGCCAAGAGAGGGCATAGTAATCAGGGGTGCACTGACCCCAGCCCCGAGAAGGGGCCCAGTTGATTGAGGGCCAGGTAAGGCTGAGGCTGCCTGAGCTGTACAGGACTAGGAGTCCCAAGGAGGGGATTTGGGGGCCAAGCACAGCTACAGCCACCTGAGCCCCAGTCGGGGAGGAGCACCAGAGTGGGCAATGGCGGGAAGCCCAAAGTGTGCTTGCATTAAGCCCCAGGGAGGGCGATTGTACTGAGGGAAGCCCCAAGCAGGGCAATCATACGGCGACCGCAGGGAAAAGGCCCCAGAGCGGACAGGAGACGCAGGAGAAGCCAGGGAGTGCCTGTGAGGGTGCATATGCAAGTAGCCCAGGGAGCGCACAAGAATAGAAGCTCAATGAGGGCATATAGGAATAAGAGCCCAGAGGGGGCAAGAGTATTGAGTTAAGCCCAGAGAGGGCGAGGGTACGTGGAAGAGCCCCGGTGTGGGCCACAAGGTGAAGATAAGCCCGGAGGGCGTCTGCGAGGGCGCAGGCAATAGGAACTGACTCAACAACATCTGGTACATCTGAGAGGCTTGGGGCGTGGCATAAGGGGTGGTAGGAGCCACGCGTAGCCCATAAGGCTGGGCGCAACAAAGATCAAGCTATACAGCTCATTAGGGGCCAGGATAAATAAGAACACCGTGTCAAAGGGGACAACAAGGCAGCCTCCCTTTAACAATATTACCAGCAAAGACGCGGCGGGCGAGAACAAGGATGCTTGGATGCTAACTTGGCACAGCAGGGGCACCAGGAGAGATCATGACCGCTCCTAGGACCCCGCACCATGACAAACTCCTCCTGCCGAAGAAGGGGATCCCCATGACCTGAGGAACTAGCATTCCATGTGCCTCCTCTGCATGGACTACAAGGTGGCAGCAATGGCCATCTTGCTGCGCCTGCAGTCCATGCTGATGGACATGATCCATCCAGACCAGATATACACAGTGCATCTCATCTGGATGGATCATGTCCATCAGCATGGGCCTTTGGCTTTGGGCCCTGCTTCATGTGGACTCTCCAAGTGCTGTATGCCTCTGCAGAGTGTTTGGTCAAGCTCAGCTGGATCCTGACGGAGCCCATCCTATTCAGGAGAGTGGTGCATGAAGGCTGCCCACTGTCAGGCCAGCTGTATGCCTTGGTCCTGGATCTCTTCCTCATTCTCCTGTGCAGACAGGTGGTGGGGTTGATGCTCTGGGAGCTGGTAGTATGGCTGGTCCTGCCAGCATATACCGACGATGTACTTTTTGCAGTCCAGGACTCAGGTGACCTGGTACAGGTGGAGGCCTGCCAGGCATTGTACTTGCCAGCCTCCTCTACCTGGGTCAACTGGGTCAAGAGCTCTGGCCTGGCAGTGGGTGACGGGTGACAGGTGGGCTCACTCCCACCTGCACTCTGCAGGATCTGCTGGAGCATAGGCTTGTTGCTCTACTTTCGAGTCTACCTGTCCCTCACAGACCTCTCCCTGCCAGAGAACTAGCACCAGCTGGAGACATGGGGGGGGAGGGGAAGCAAATTAGACCCCTGGATATCTAGGGGTTAAAAAAAAAAACATAGTGGAAAAAAGCAAGGCAGGGCATGGTCTTTAATTTTTATCTACTACCAAGATCAAAAGTATTACTTTCTTCTCTGCAAGAGGGGACTAAGATGGTGTTGTTTTGAAAACTATTAAGACTTGTCAACACAAGATGCAATAGGAATATAATGACCAGACCTTAACTTTTAAATAACTCCCAGCCAAGATAGCCCCAACAGTAGAAGACAGCATGACAAGAACTTGAAACTGAAAGAAATGAGGCATCTGGACACAGCATTTCTGGCCACTGCAGTTGGAGCAAGGTGGGAGACGAAGAAGAGAGGGGGAAGAGGACAGAATCTCACACAAGATGGCCAAGAGACTGGTGCCAGCATGGATAAGCATACAGGCCTTGCTTTTCTATTCTGAGCAAAGGGAATACCAGCATGTATACCAGCATTTACCTATCAACTTGGGTTTTTAAAAAGGCTGAGCTCTGTACTGCAAGGCATCTAAAGGGATTATATGATGCAGTTGCCTGGAATAGCAGGGACTCAAGTCAGTGACCTCAAAGGTCTCTACAAGCCCTATATTCCTATTTGTTCATTTCACAGCTCCCAAGAGGATTAACTCTTCAACAGAGATTTAAAGCTCTTTTGGACTCAGCTGACAGAGCCATGCTGAAAATTGTGTCATGCTGAAGAGAGTAACCAAGTCTCAAGTTAGCAGAGCCACAGGACTCATCCCTGTGAAAATTGGGTTTAACCTTCAAACCCTGGGGGGGAGGACGGGACAGGGAACTGGATACACATTAGAAACACAGAACATATTATGACCATACAACTATAAGATGTATGGAAGCATTCCCTGTGAATTTCATATTCTCCACAGTACTTTTTTTATGTTAAATCTACAACGAGAGGCAGAGATAAGCGGGGGAGGGCACTGCATGGATTATCTACAGCACGCAGATTAGCAAAAATGTAATCTGCATTTCTAGTCTATACTTCTCTATATAAACCCTACATATTGATTCAGACTTCTAGATGTATTTTAGTCCAAAAAACTTGAGCATCAGAACTTGCACCCCCTAGTGAGTGGGAAAACTGAGCCATCATTAAAACTTATAGTTTAAAGTGTTGTCCCTACTGCACTGTACAAACCAAATTGTACTCCTTTTGCGAGGAAGAGTGCTGCTGAACCACTGAATTGATATCAACCTTCGAAGCATGATGCATAACTAGGAATTTTGGCAGCGTGGCTTCCTGGTACATGAGGTGCTGTGGCATGGACTCCCCAGGGTCTGCCCTTCTGCTGCCCCTTTCTAAGTCAGTGCCTGAAGCTGGTGCCCTGCTCACTCATGTGAAGTAATCATAGAGTCCTTGTCCTCCACACCAACTAGAGAGGATTAGAAGAGTGTACTAGGGGGCAGTAAAAAAAAGAATAAACAGCCCCTACTGGGGAGCCAAATTACAACCCACACTATGGGAGCATGCATCTCCGCTTCACACTGTAGCCCAGGCCTGGATAGCTTGAAATAATAGTGTATTTCCCTAGAAGGCAGAATGTTCACTTCTTCTGGCCACCACACCCTATGTCAAAAGCAGCTTTGGCTGGAAAAATAAGTATTTGCGTGCATGTGTTTGTGTGTGTGTTTATGAGAATTGATATTTGTGTTCACCTTATATTGTTTGCCTTGTAGAGCCCTAACCCACCTGTTTACCCTCCCCTTGGTGCTAAAAATGCTTGATTTTAACCTAAAGTCTGAGATGCTGACAGGAACCTATATTTTTTCCACAAAATATTTATTTCTATAAATAAATAAATATAACTCCATTTCCAACACTCTGCGAAGTGACCCCTGTGGTTCACCTGGCAGCTCAAAGCACACTACAAACCCATTACAGTTTGCACCATATATCCACACACCTTCGCACCCATCATACCCATACCCCCACCCACTGCCATCCTCAGAGTGGATGAAAAAGTCTACGCCAGACCCCTCTCCACCATGAGGTCTGCCATTTCTTTCCTGTCATCCTCTTCTGTCTTCCTATAGTACCAGCACATTTTACTTAGTCCCATTTTAATAAAGTCCTTGACTGTGGGTGCTCAGTGCGTGTTTATGAGCAGGTTCCTGGCTTTCCACAGGGCATACCTGAAATATGAGCTGGTCGAAGAAAACTATCAGGGTCCCTTGCTGCCTGGTCAGGTGCGTGTAGAGAATCACTTCCTTGGCCAGGTCTCTGAAACTTGTCACCACCAGGAGGAGTGCACAGACTTTCTTCCACATCTCTCTAGCATGTGGGCAGTCCCAGAAAAGGTGGTCGATCATTTCTGCTTGCCAGTAGCAGGTCTGTCTTGGGCAGTTCAATGGACCTCTCTGCCCTGTGCTGTTTTTCCATACCCACACGGGGCGTGCCCAGTGGGCTGTCTGCCAGTTCAGGCCATCTGCCAGTTCAGGCCACGTGCTGCTTCTGCAAGTGCTTGTGGAAGATTAGTTCCCACAAGGCCTGGCAGCTGTCACTAGGTAGTAAGTCTACCCCAGCTCCCATATCTTGTGGTGGTTTACCAGTGTCACTAGGGTAGCATTGTGCAGCTTGTATTTCTCTCAAAAGTGCTTCAGGATCTCGTAAAACCATGGGGAGACCATGGTCCACAGGCTCTCACTGGTCATTGTGTGCACTTGCCACTGTCACAGCAACTGCCCTGCAAAATACTTAACAAAGCTGACTGTTTTAGATTTCACCCCTGTTGCCACTTTGCACACCTAGTTTATGTATTTGGCCCAGAGAAAGAGAAAAACATCTAACATTCCTCTGCCTCCGGACTGTTTCACCTTGTATAGCTTGGTCCTCGCCACTTTCTCCCATGTGGAGCTCCAAAAGAAAACGCACATGGTTCTTTGGATTCTGTGAACAACTTGTTGAACCCATCACAACCATAAGCTAGTACAGACCATCTAAATAAAATACATAGTACTGTCCATAGAGTTGAATCCACCTCATCACCAGCTCTTTTACAGTAAGGGTGAGCCACTACAATTTGACTAAATACTATTTGACTTCCTCTTCATTCCCACATGCGAGCTGTGCCTTCCCCCTCCCCCCCATTTCCAATCATTCTTGTTTCTTCACTAGCCTTAAATGCATGGCAAACATCACCAAAAAGGGCCACAAACAGTCTACCCAGAATCCTTCTGTTGCCCCCTCTCTTAGCCTGTTGCACATGATTAGTGTGGACCCACCCTCCATGAGGTGGAACTGGACCAGGTTGCTCAGAACCTCATCTGGATTCATTCTACTGAATCCATTGGCTATACCACCCATCAACACCAATACTAGTTCAATGAGTGCAGCGCCAAGATCCAAGTTCTCAAGCAGAAGAGAAGGGCTCATTCTGCTTGGCAAGATGACACCTCATCTCAGCAGAAGGAGGAAATATATCAGATCCTCAAAGCCAAAGCTCAAAGGAGGATCCAGGAAATCAAAGATCAGCAGTAGCAAGATAAAGCCAAAGAGATACATCTCTATGCTGACAAACTTGACATGCATAGCTTTTTCCAGGCAACAAAGGCCATCTGAAGACCAGTTTCCCATGGTCCTACTTTTCTGCAATAGCAGAATGGCTTGATGCTCCTCAAAGCCAGTGAATTTATCCAAGCTAAAAAATAGAGCACTTTGAGGCACTTCTGAACCATGTGGCAGACACTACCATCAAATACCTGAATAGGGATCCCTCACCAACTTTCCTATTCTAGAAGAAGCCTGGCATGCCATTAAGGAAACCAAGAACAACAAGGCTATTGGACTGGATGGCATATCTATTGCAATTACAAGGTGGACAGCAAGGAACTAGTACTGAGGCTCCACAAATATATTTTATGCATTTTGAACAGTTGAGAGATACCTAGAGACCTGAGGAATGCCAACATTATCTTTACAAAAGTAGATAAATCTGTGTGGGAACTATTGAGGTATTGCCCTTCTTTCCACATCAGAGAAAATCCTTGCCTGCATCTTCCTGACCTGTCTTCTATCTCTTGCTGAGGAAGTCCTGCCAGAATCTCAATGTGATTTCAGACCATCCTGCAAGAAAAGTCACATAATCTTTGTTGCCCACCAGGTCCAAGAAAAATGTTGGGAACAGCACCAGAACCTGTATATGGCCTTTACTGACCTCACTAAGGCTTTTGATTCCATCTATCCTGAAGCCTTGTGGAAAGTAATGGCCAGATTTGGAGGTCCAAAAAAGTATATCAAGGTCCTGAGGCTCCTCCATGACAAGGTGACTGCAACCATTCTACGTAACAGATCAGAGAGGGATCCATTTGTCATCTGAACTAGGGTCAAGCAAAGACGTTTCATTGCCCCAACGCTGCTTTCCATTTATTTTTACTGTCATCCTGGTTGTCATTAAGGGCTGCCTTTGTTGCTGCATATGAAAACTATGAAAGCTTGGACAGTGTCTCTTGCACAAAAATGTAAGACAATGGCTGAGGCAAGACTGGATCATGGTAACAAGACTGCCACGAGAAAATAAAACTCTGCTAATGGCCTGCAACCCATTAGGTGTTGAGACAGTGGAGTGCTTGCAGTACCCAATACCAGACTCATGCCATAAAATAAAAGTGACGGTCAAAATTGTTGCCAGAGACCTGATGTGCTCATTGCATAGGTGTACCTAATAAGAAAGCCCAAGAAAAGGCTGGGCAAGCGTAGCCAGTGAAGGCAACGAAACTACATACGCATTTCAACTGAACTAGCAGCTAAAGAAGACAAAAGGATCAATATGCATTTCAAGAGAAACCTGTTAAATAAAGGTGCATTGAATACAAGAAAGATGTCCTGTATGTGACATGTTCAGATTTTTCAAAACAATCATCCAGTGTCTAAGGTGTTACCATTCAGTGTATGTCTGGAATTTGGTAAACAGTAGGGGCATGCGAAGCAGCCCTATTTGATTCAGATTTGACCTGAATCAGGGACAGTGATTTGATTTGTTCATTCGGATCACTTTTCCTGATTCAGTTCAGCCAAATCCAAATCTGAAGATTCAGTGCTTCGGAGAATCAGTGGTTCGGACACAGACACAGATTTAAATGTTTTTTCTACGTACCTCAAGGTACCCATGCAGCTTGTGAATGCTGCGATGCTGGGGCAGATGGAGTCCCACGGGAGTTCAGGGGGCCCTCCACATGCTTGGCAGTGGACCCAGAAGTGGACCGGAAGTGCTTCTGGTCCACTGCCAGGTCTGCTGCTGAGTGTGCTGGGGAGCCCCTGCACTGCTGTGGGACACTCCATGCATCCCAGCATTGCAACATTCACGAGCCACCTGTTACCTTGAGGGATGTAGAAAAAACATGTAAAGCTGTGTGTATGGCCAAATCTTTCCAAATCTCTCCGAATTGGTTCGGAGGGTTCTGATTTGATTTGGAGAGATTAAAAGGTCCTCTGATTCGATCTGGATTCAGAGATTAGGCCACCGAATAGGCCTGAATCTCCACTGAATCGAATCAGGGACTGAAGCTTTGCACAGCCCTAGTAAACAGCCCGTCACTAGTACAAGCTACTGCAAATGTGCCCCACTGATAAACAGATACCCAACAACAGGTCCCATAACCAGTGCCTCTAAGCATTCTGTTTGACCACTCAAGACCCATCATATTCAACTGCAGTGGCTTCACACCTAGACAAATCCAAAACAGAAGCCAGGCAATTTAACAATTGTAATATGATGGTCACCCTTTTCCTCCCTGTTTTTCAAACTTTAATCAGGCTACCATCAAGGAAAAAGACTTAAGCCTATACAATTAAAAACAGTATAAGAACTAAACAGATTTACCAGCAAGGTGTGCGTAGTCCAGGCCAAAGAAAGACCAAGAAGCCATCCTGCTACCCAGCCAACAAGTGAAGGACCCGCACTTTGAGGCCGTACAAGAACTTCTTTCTGCCTGCACTGGGCAAAGATCTTTTTGCAGCTAAGATAATACAAGAACTAATAGCTCATTTTATATTGGGAGTCCTTTTCTGTTATTTAGTTTTGTAGCTTGTTGGTAGTTATTAAAACAAGCCTCTCTGTTATTTATCAATTGAGTGTTGTGTCAATTCTCAGAGCACTAGGTTTAAAAACTTGCTCTCTAAGAGCAATGCTTCCTTCTGGAATTGACATAGGAGGGCTCTTCAGTCTGGGATTTTTTTGGTCTAAGACTGAAGTCCTTAAAATGACCATCCTGGACCTTCAATATGCCAACAACTGTGTCATTCTTGTGCATGCTGAGGAAAATGTCCAGACTGTGTCGGATCTTTTTGAAGAAACTTACTGAACTTTGGGCCTCTCACTCAGCATCAGGAGTGAAGTATTCTATCAGCCTGGGCCATGAATGCAACCCCCTTCCCCAAATTACCATTGTAGGACAGACCCTGCAGGTAGTTGAGCACTTCCCCTACATTGACTGCCACCTCTCTCACAGAAATGACATTGATGAGGAGAACCAACATGGGATCAGGTGTGCAAGTTCATAGATTTCATAGACATTAAGGCTGGAAAGGATCTCACAAGATCACCGGGTCCAGCCCCCTGCCCCAGGGGCAGGAAGTCAGATGGGGTCAAATGATCCCAGCATGATAGGCATCCAAGTGTTTCTTAAACATGTCCAGAATAGGTGCTTGCACCACTTCTGGGGGGAGTCTATTTTAGGCCCTGGGGACTCAGACAGTAAAGAGTTTTTTCCTTATGGCCAACCTAAAACAGTCTTCCAGGGGTTTATGGCTGTTGGACCTTGTCTTTCCTTGGGTTGCCCTAGTAAACAGAGATTCTCCCATTTTCTGATGCACATCCCTTATGCACTTATAGGCTGCTGCCAGCCTTTGCTTTTCCAGGCTGAAGAGTCCCATGGCTCTCAGCCTCTCCTCATAAGGCCTGCTCTCTTGTCCTCTAGTCATGCAGGTGGCTGTCCTCTGGACTCTTTCAAGCTTCTCCACATCCTTTCTAAATTGCAGAGCTCAGAATTGGACGCAGTATTCAAGCTGCAGGCTCATCAAGGCCGAGCAAAACGGGAGGATGACTTCCTGGGTTTTGCTTGAGATGCAGGCCAGAGTTTTACTCGCTTTGCCAGCTGCAGCATCGCATTGGTGGCTCATGTTCATCTTGTGATCAGTCATGACCCCCAAGTCTCTTTCAGTCATGGTGCTAGGGAGTGAAGTACTGCCAAACTTGTAAGTATGATGTGGATTCTTTCTCCCGAGGTGGAGAACCTTGCATTTCTCTATGTTGAATGCCACCAGGTTTTGATCTGCCCACCTTGCAAATTTGCCCAGAATAGCCTGAATCACCAGCCTATCCTCTAGTGTGACCACACTTCCCCACAATTCAGAGTCATCAGCAAAATTAGTCAGCCTGCTTCTGACACCAAAGTTCAAATCATTTATAAAAACACAAAAGAATAAAGGTCTGAGTACGGAGCCCTGGGGGATGCCACTGGTCATGCACCATGTTGATTTGGTTCCATCAACTACCACTCTCTGGGTCTGACCACGGAGCCAATTCCCCAGCCATCGGATCATAAGCTTGTTGAGGCTACAGTTTCCCAATTTTACCACGAGGACATCATAGGACACCAGGTCAAAGGCTTTTCTGAAGTCCAATTTCATAGATTTCATAGACATTAGGACTGGAAGATGTAAAGATCTTATTTTATTTCTGTATAACTGCTGCATGGCACTCTCACATTTATGTAACCTTGAAGTTTTGGCTTTTAATCAAAATGAACGCTTTGTACTTTTCTCCGCTTGTATTAAGCTGCACATGCACATTCTATAAGTTTCATTTCTTATCTGTAAGGGTCATTTCTGCAGAAACGAAACTTATGTAGAAAATCTACCTAGTAACTATTGTGTAAAAGAAACTATCCTATCCCTGTATGCTTAGCTTATATCATAGTTAGTGTCATACAGGCAGTCCAACCAATATCTATAAAGAGGGAAAGAAGCAGGAAACAGCAGAGACAACGACTGGACAACCCTTCAGAACTGATCGCCCTGTAAGCCGGTCCTCAGCCTCCCCGCCTGGGCATATCCCAGCGAAAACCAAGGCCTTGAAAATCCGACAATCGACAATTCACTGTGTTACAGTTTTATTATTTTTCATCCTGTTCATGAGCTGTTGACCAGCCCTAGGACTAACTAATGGGCAGCCACACCTATCATTGGACTAGTTCCAGTGGTGGAAAGCAAGGGCTTACTAGTGAACCCTGTGGGCCAGCAGACCCCCTTTGTATCCGGCATACTGTAACTGAAGAAACATCGGAGACACCACTTCTTGACTGCCTCTCTTAGTAGCTTAGACAGCATATCTACCCTTCTGTGCTTGTATTTACCGCAACTTCATTCCAGCTGGTCTCCCCTCTTATTCGTAAAACAAATTTTTACTTCACTTTATATCTACTCCGTAATAACTTCTACTACTAACATCCCATCTCAATGAGCTGTTGACCAGTTCTGGGACTTAAGGAGTCGGCAGCCGCACCTATCATTGAACTAGTTCCAGTGGTGGAAAGCAAGGGCTTGCTCCGGAACCCTGTGAACCAACAGACATCCTACAAACTTATTATAAAAAACTAACAACTTACTCTAAGTCGTCTACTTGCGCCAGCTCGGCGAACCTTGAAGGCGGTCATAAAGCTACCTCCAATCCTGCCCCACAAGCCGCGCGCTCACCCGCTCCGTAAAGCCTGCGGCTCCCCAAGCGGTGCCGGAATCGCTAGCCCGGCATTCCGCCACAGAAGAGAACTCACAAGATCATCAGGTCTAGCCCCCTGCCCAAAGGGCAGACAGTTAGCAGGGGTCAAAAGATCCCAGCAAGATAGGCATCCAAGTGTTTCTTAAAGGAATCCAGAGTAGGTGCCTGCACCACCTAAACAGGGAGTCTATTCCAGGCCCTGAGGACTCAGATAGTAAAAAAGTTTTTCCTTATGTCCAGCCTAAAATGGTCTTCCAAGATTGTGACCATTGGACCTAGTCTTCCCATGGAGCACCCTGGGGAACAGACACTCTCTCAGTTCCCAGTGCACTTACATACTTATAGGCTTCTACCAAGTCACCCCTGAGCCCTCGCTTCTCCAGGCTGAAGAGTGCCATGTCTCTCAGCCTGTCATCATAAGGTCTGCTCTCTTGTCCTCTGATCATTCATGTGGCTCTCCTCTGGACCCTCTCAAGCTTCTCCACATCCTTTCTGAATTGCAGAGCCCAGAACTGAACACAGTATTCCAGTTGTGGTCTCACCAAGGCCGAGTTAAGTGGGAGAATGACTGGCTGGGTCTTGTTTGAGATGCATCAGAAAATGCAGGCCAAAGTTTTGTTTACTTTGCCGGCTGCGGCATCGCATTAGTGGCTCATGTTCATTTTGTGATCAATCATGGCCCCCAAGTCTCTTTTGGACATGGTGCTAGTTAGCGTAGCACTGCCAAGCCTGTAAGCATGGCGTGGGTTCTCTCTCCCAAGGTGGAGCACCTTGCATTTCCTGGCATTGAATGTCATCAGGTTTTGATCCACAGAGCCATCCCTAGGGGTTTGTGGGGCCCAGGGCATATCAGCCTGTGTGGAGGCTGTGGGGAGGGGGGTGTACAGGCTGAGGAGGAAAAAATTAAATTGGGGGAGCTGAATGTGCTTGAGCACACACGTGTGCAATTGCACCCCCTCCCATGGAAAAGTCTGCAGGGGGAGGGGACAAGGCCATGAGTGGGGGGGGAGCAGTATTTCCTGGCACCACGCTGCACCAGCTTCGACTGCCTCCCAGCCCTGGCCGCACCAGTCTCAGCCCTAGCCCTGGCCCCTGTCTTGGCCCTGGCCCCAGCCCCAGCTGCACCAGTCCCCAGCCCCAGCTGCACCAGTCCCAGCTCTGGCCCTGGCCCCGGCTGGCTCCTAGCCCAAGCTGCCTCCCTGTCCTGGCCCCAGCTGTGCACAACCCAGGGGCCCAGAACCAGGGGCCAAAGAGGGGCCAGCCTCGGCTAAACTGCTGAGCCGGAGGGCTCCTTGCCTCTGGGCTTCCATCCCGCCACTGCTTCAAAAGCAGTGGGTGCTGTCATGTGCGTCCTGCCACTGGGCGGGCCAGACAGCAAGGCAGATGGCACCACACCATGCTGCTTTCAAAGGAGCGGTGGCAAGGTGCAGAGGTGCAGAGCAGAGTACAGCTCAAAGCTGCAGCCCTCTTGCCTTGTGCAAAGATCAGGGGACCATGTGCTCCCCTGTCTCTTGGCTGCCCAGTGCTGTGCCTCTGAAATGACCACTGGGCTCCAACTGTCCCACGACCTGGCCCAGCCGAGGCCCAATTCCCTGTCACTGGGGCCCCGGCCAGGCCAGTCATGGGACAACTGGAGCCCAGTGGCTTGTCCATGGGCACAGTATAGGGGAGCTGGGAGAGGTATGGAACTCCCCCTTCCCCGCCCTTAGCTCTGCATGGTGCATGCAGAGGCGGGAGCTGCCCACCTGCACCCCTGGATGAGTTGTCAGGCTCCAACTGTCCCATAAGCTGGCCTGGCCCAGGCCACAATCACAGTGAATGTGGCCCCAGCCAGGCAGGGTCATGAAACAATTCCTATTGTGCAGCGTGGAAGGGTCAGAGGTGAATGATTCGCCTTCCCCTACTCCACTCTCTTCTGCACTGTGAGGGTCTTGATCTGTCCCTCTCTTCCCCGCCCAGGCCCAGGGTGATAAAGAAGAAAACTTACCTGCCTGTGTGTGGCTGGGCCGGCTGTGGTGCTGGCTGCCAGTGCAGGGTAGCTGAGTGTCCTGCCCCATTCCTCTGCTGCAGAAGCCCACATGTGGCCTGGGGCTATGGCTGCTGCCTTCTGTTCTTGAGGGCTGAGCCCCATTAGCCCACCCCTTCCACCACTGCCCAGAGCTGGCAGTGCTTGGCGACAGCAGCACGTGGTGGCCGTGGCAGGGCCTGTACAGCACTGTCCATGGGACCCCCAGAAGTGCAGGGCCTGGGGCAATTGCCCTGATTTGCCCCCAACTAGAGATGGCCCTGTTGATCCACCCACCTCGTAAGCCTGTCGAGGTCAGCCTGGATTGCCAGCCTATCCTCCAGAGTGGCTGCACTTCCCCATAGTTTGGTGTGATCAGCAAACTTAGGCAGTTCACTTGTGACACCCGAGTCCAGATCATTTATAAACACTGTAACAGGGGGCCTGCTTGGGGCTGATCTCCCACTAATCGCCCACCTTCTCATCTGCCACGCCTTGATCTTAATTGATTAATAAAGTTGTTAATTAAGCAGGAAGCTGCCCATTTTCTGCGCTGCTGCTAGGGGCACTATCTGCAGCTCCATTCCTCCCGTATACCACAGCCCAAGCCTCACAGATGACATCATGATGTTCTCATATGCACCAGTCCCCCATGATGGGGGCCCCCAGAATCCCACTGTAGGACCCCACCTGGATTCCTCCCTTCAGGCAGACTCTGCCGCCATCATACCGGGCCACATACCTCCCTGCCACCGGTTCCACTTCGGGTGTGGTCCCCTCACTAGGACCTTCAGCTCTCACTAGCCCCAGCCCACCCCCGGCCAGTCAGAACCCCAGCTCCCTGGCTCTTCGGCATTCCTCTTGGTGGGCCTCCTTGCCTTTCCGATCCTCCTGGTCCTGGCCCCAGGGGAAGCTCTGGCAGGCCTAGATATATGACCGTTACCCTTTCCTCGGGGTCCCCCTCTCTGGGTCCTCCTTCATGGACACGGGGAGCTGGGGTACCTCTCACCATTACTGGTGCCTCAGGGTCTCACAGGGGACTCTCACTCCCCCCCGGGCAGCAGGTCATGGTGCTACTACAGGTGTTAATTTTGACCCACACTCTGCCTCCCAATGGTGGAAGACTTATCAGGGTCAGGACTCAGCTCTTGCTCTCTCTGGCTGAGCCCCCTTCTCCCTTCACAGGGCTCCACATCTCTGCCCCTCACACTGGGGCTTCTACTGGAGTTTCTCATTGCTGCCCCCTCAGTTCCCATGCTGTCCCCTCACAACTGGGGCTCAGATGTTATATTTGACCCAAACTCTGCCTCCCAACACTGGAGGACTTACTGGGGTCAGGACTCAGCTCTCACACCCTCTGGCTGAGCTTTCGTTCTTCCCACACTGGGGGCTTCTCACACTGCCCCCCCCCCGGGGGCTTCTCACTACTCGGGGTCTTGGGACTTCTCCCCTATTGAATTTGTAGACAGCCGTAAGATCCCCTCTCAGCCAATGTTGCCTCTAAGGAACCATGTTGACTCAGCCAATGTTGCCTCAGTCCGTGAGCGTGCCGCTTTGGTCCGTGAGTGTGTTGCTTTGGTCCATTTCCAAATTGGTCCCGCTTCCCCCTTTAATATTTAATATTACACTGTATGCCAGATGTATTCTTTAATATTCATCTCAGTCTATTTATTATCTTGCTAGATGTTTTTCTTTAAAGGCCCAATTCGGCTTTTAATTTGCATTGTTGTAAGTAATAGAAGAAACTAGGTGTAATACCCACGTGCTACCTTGTAATCATGTCATGTGGCCAGGTTTAAGACCTAATTAATACTTAAATATGGGCAAGCATTTGAGTTCTCCGTCTTCAGTTACCAAAGAGCTGACTTTGTCCCCAGTACCTTTGCTACATGAAGTGTGCGTACTGCCCTGTCGTGTCTCTCAGACCCACATGCAGGCTGCGCTCAGCCTGCTCCCCGCCTCCGTGCCCGGCTGCAGCTGTTGCGCGCGGGGCGGGGCGGGGCCATGTGCGTCCCGCCGCCGGGTGGATCAGGAGCGAGGCATGTGGCGGCACGGGGTGCAGGCCGAGCACGAGAGACCCGTGGGGCTGCCGGGCTTGCGGCACAGGGATGAAAGCTAAGATTAGGGTGAAGCCCCCAGGGCTCAAGGTGAAGTTTGCCTGAAGGTGCTGGGTACTGGAGCAGTTCCCTGGAGCCCATGTGGTGCCCGGCTTGGTCCCTGCCCCGGCTTGCTCCGCGCTGCGGGCATGGAGGAGGAAGGGGCGGGGGCGACGACTGCCTGCTGATCAGCCGCCCAGCCCCTCACGGGCCGCTCCGGCTGGGGAGGCGCTCTCGCTCCCCGTGGGGACAGCGGGGAGGAGCAAAGTGGAGCAGAGCAGCCCCCGCGCAGTGAGTGGCCCCGCCAGCCCCGGCGCGCGGCACGAAGACGTTACTGCGCCGGAACATTTTGTATTGTGTGCGGCTGCGCCTGCACGCAGCTTAGAGGGAACCTTGCTCTCAGCCTCCTTTTGCTGAGGCTGAAGAGATCCAGGTCCCTCAGTCTCTCCTCATAGGATTTTACCTGCAGGCCCTTACCCATATGAGTAGCCCTCTTCTGGACCCTCTCCACATCCACA
Source organism: Crocodylus porosus (assembly GCF_001723895.1). Classification (NCBI taxonomy): domain Eukaryota; kingdom Metazoa; phylum Chordata; order Crocodylia; family Crocodylidae; genus Crocodylus; species Crocodylus porosus. The sequence continues at coordinate 4,923,357 of NW_017728915.1, read as the reverse complement.
TCCCTCTTGAAGTGTGATGCCCAGAACTGGACACAGTACTCCAGCTGCGGTCTTACCAACGCCACACAGAAGGGAAGGATCACCTCCTTAGACCTTTGTGATGAACTTTCTAATGCATGAAAGTGTGCAGTTGGCTTTACTTATCACTTCATCGCGCTGATGACTCATGTTCATTTTGGAGTCAACTATGATTCCGAGATCCTTTCTGCTGCTGTGCTGCTTAGAAAGCCACCTCCCAGCCTGTAGGTGTGTTGGTGATTCTTTTTCCCTAGATGCAGCATTTTGCACTTATCTTTTCCTCTGCTATCTCTTCTCTGCTTTGAGGGTGAGAGATGCTCTACCTTGAAATGGGCTGTCTTGGTTGACATTGCAGCACTGCTAGAGTCAATCAACAGCCAGCTCCGTTCAGTTTTTGACATCAGCATCTGTTTTCTTGAGGTATGTCTTCAATGTGTCCTTGTAGTGATTCTTCTGGCTACCATGAGACCTCAAACCGTTACTAAACTGGGAATAGAATCCTTATTTTGGGAGTCAAGAGCCGGGCACCCAAATGCAATGTCCAGTCCACCGAAGATGGTGCTTGAGGATCGTTGACTGCATGTTGATAGCATTGGCTTCAGCAAGGATGTAGGTGTTTCTGCAGTGATCTTCCCATTTGATGCAGAGGATTTTCTGGAGGCATTATCAATGATACCTCTCCAGGCTCTTGAGATGACAATGGTAGGTCACCCATGTTTCACATCCATGAAGAATGGGGATGGTAGATGCATTGTAGACCTGGATCTGGGCATCTTTCTGGAGACTGTAATGAATAGGCACATGCGAAAAGAATTTCCCAAGGGAGGAACTTGTTTGGGTTCAGTTTTGGGTTCAGCTCCAGTGCAAAATGCACAGGTGGAAGCCTGTGGTGGTGAACAGGTGCTAGATAGCTGTGGGAGGCAGCTGAGAGGAGCTGAGGAGGGTCATGCCCCCACCTGGCTCCTACTTAGCTCAGCCCTCCAGGGAGCCAAGTAACCAGAATGTGCAAACAGGCATACTCTGGGCTTGGCAAAAAAAACACAGTTTGGGTCTGGCTCCAGCATGAGATGTACAGGTGGAAGCCCCTTGCACCCCTGAGAGCCCAAAACCCTGGTAGGAACTCTGGCAGACCCTGACCCCCCAGCACAGCCATGAGGTAGGTGGGGCCCACAGTGGGTGGGTGCTAAATAGCTGAGGAAGGCAGCTAAGAGGAGCTGAGGAAGGTCACGCCCCCACCCAGCTCCTACGTAGCCCAGCCCCCCAGGGAGCCACGCAAACACAGCAAGCAAACAGGCCTACTCTGGGCCCGGTGTGCAAGTTAGCACAGGAGTTTGTGCAGAAAGGCAAGCAGGAGGGGTACTAGGCTCTAGGCGGCGAGCCTGAAGAGAGGGGTTGTCACAGCAGTAGGCTGGACTACTACTTGTACCATGGTGAGGACGCATAGCACCACAAAGATCCCCTCTGTGACTAGGGCCCCCACCCCCGTACCACTGAGGCCTCTACCCAGATGGAACCCATGGTTCCAGCCCCCACTCGGATGGGGCCCCTGGCTCTGAGCTGTAGGGGCTGCCTGGCATGACTGCAGGCACCTGAGGTCAGGAGCAACGACACCTCCCTTTGTGAGGTTCGCTTTGCATTGGAGACTCTGGAGTGCCAGATAGGGGAGCTCCAGACTGCAGTGCAGAGGCTGCGTGCCATCAGGGATGGCAAAGAGATCAATTCTTACTGCCAGGCTTTTCACTTGAAGAATGAAGAGGGAAGAGCAAGGATGGCTGGCGGGACAAGAGTGGAGAATAGGAGCTCCCATGAAGTCCAGCCAGGGGTCACTTGGATAAAGGTTGTCTCTGGCGCCAAGGCATGCTCCACACCCCTGGAGCTTCACAACAGGTACAAGCTCCTCACAGCTTCAGTAGAGCCAGCATAACTGCCAGCTCTAGCACTTGAGGAAGAAAGGCAACCAGCAACCACCCCTAAGAAGAAATGCAAAGTGGTCGTTGTGGGAGATGCTCTGTTGAGGGAGACAGTGATCTGCCAACCTGACCCCTTATCTGTGAGGTCTGCTGCCTCCCAGAGACCTGTATCCAGGATGTAGCCAAGAGAATCCTTAACTTCTCCGGCCCTCCGACCACTACTCCATGCTTCTCTTCCATGGGAGCACAAATGACATGACTCAGAGCAATTCCAAATGGGTTATGAGTGACTACAGGGCTCTGGGGGTGGGGCTTAGAGGGTTGGGGGCACAGATAGTTTTCTCCTCAGTGCTTCCAGTTACAGTTCATGGGCATAGGAGGGGGAGATGAATTGAAGAAGTAAACAGAAGACAAAGGCTTTGGCTTCTTCAACCACAGTCCACACTTTAAAGATAGAGGCAGTGGTTTGCTGGGAAGGGACAGCCTCCACCTCACTCCAATGGGGAAGAAACTCTTCTCGGCCAGAATGGCCGATCTGCTTGCCTGGACTTTAAACGAAGTTTGCCAGGGGATGGGTGGACAAACACCAGTGCAAGCCCACCAAGCAACAACCACAAAATCAGCAGGTCAGGTTGCACAAGGGAATTCACTTCTACCCCAGCCCAGGAACAGGACTCTTTTAGGAGTTCAGGGAAGCCAAGGGGGCTTCCAATGTCAGGGTTACTAACCTGTACACAAATGCCAGGAGCCTGGGGAATAAACAGCAGGAACTGGCCCTTCAGCTAAACAAAAACTAATATGATCTCGTAGGGATAACGGAGACCTGGTGGGACTCCACCTATGACTGGACCACAGGTATTGATGGCTATACCTTGCATAGGAGGGTTGTGTTGCAAGAAAGGGCAGAGGTATAGCATTCTATGTAAAGGAATAGTACACTTCCCTGCAAGCGGACATTGGCTCCCAAGGAGGGTGACTTGAGACCCTCTAGGTTAGAATATGGGAGGAACATGGTGAAGGGGATATAATGGTAGGAGTCTCCTGCAGATCTCCTAATCAGGAGGAAGAGCTTGACCACGAATTTGGGAGGTAACTGACACAGTCTACATGCTCTCAGTGCATGGTTGTCATGGGCGACTTCAACTACCCTGACATCTCATGGGAAGAGCACTCAGCCAGATTTGATTGGTGGCAAAGCTTCATCACTTGCATTGATGAGCTCTATTTGTCTGAAGAAGACTATGGGCTGACAAGAGGGAAGGCACTGCTGGACCTGGTGCTGGGCAAAGGGGATGATCTAATGAGTAACCTGAGAATCGAAAGGAAGCTGGGAGAAAGTGACACGAGTTGATCACTTTATTCATCACAAAGCTGGCAAGTCAGTCAGCAATACAGAAATCCTTGACTTTAGGAAAGCCGACTTTCACAAGCTCAGGAGGCTAGTTGTCAAGGCCCTGTGAGAGGGGAGTCCATGATAAGTGGTCACTCCTTAAAGATGTGATCCTTAAAGGACAAGGGAAGTCCATTTCAACCCACAGAAAAGTAGCAAAAGGGTTGGACGACCCCCTTGGCTTAATAGGGAATTCAAGGACCTCCTGCACCTAAAAAAACAAAAAACAAACGAACAAAAAAAACAACTTATAAAGATGGAAACATCACTAAGGAGGAATACTCAGCACTAGACCGCACCTGTAGGGAACAAATTAGGAAAGCCAAGGCTGAAACCAAGCTCAAACTGGCTACTCAAATTAAGGACAACACAAATTCCTTATTCAAATATTTTGAGAAGTTGGAAAAAGAACAAGGGTAACATTGGACCCTTACTAAATCAAGTGGGGCAGCTGATAACCAACACTCAGGAAAAAGCCAGTCTCTTTAATGACTACTTCACATTGGTCTTCCATCAGCCCAGTGGGATTACCCTGCCTGACAAGAGGCAGGATCACAAGAGGAAGGGCAAATCTGTGCCCACCATTACCACTGATCTTGTGAGGAAACATCTTAAGAGGCTGGACATCCATGAATCAGCTGGCCCAGATGAAATGCCCCCAAGAGTGCTAAAGGAACTAGCTGACATTATAGCACAGCCTATAGCAAGGATATTTGAGAACTTGTGGCACCCAGGCAAGGTGCCTGATGATTGGAAGAGGGCCAATGTGGTGCCTATATTCAAGAAAGGGGGAAGGGAAGATCCAGGGAACTACAGGCCAGTGAAAGGTGGGTTGAGGCGCTGTCACCCCTAGCCCTCACCTTCGTGTGGGTCATGTTCCATCAGAGGTAGTCGTGGGGGTTGTGTTCCACGGGATGTAGCTGTGGGGGTGCAAGCCCTGAGGAGGAGAGTAGAGAGTTGAAGGCCAGGTGTGGCCGAGGCTGCCTGAGCCCTACGGGGGTTTGAGACCCCAAGCTGGAGAGTTGGGGCCAGACACGGCTACAGCCACAGCAAGGAATAGGGGATGCTCTGTCTACCAGGGTGCCCCTGGGGGTTACTAGCAACAACAGCCATAAACTGATGGAGAACAGATTTAGATTTGACATTAAGGGAAAAAAATTACAGTGAGGGTTGCCAAAATCTGAAATGGGCTTCCAAAGGAGGTGGTGCTCTCCCCGACCTTGGAGGTCTTTAAGAGGAGACTGGACAAGCACCTAGCTGGAGTCATCTGACCCCAGTCCTCTTCCCTGCCCAGGGCAGGGAGTCAGACTCGATGATCTACTCAGGTCCCTCCCGACCCTAAAAATCTATGAAATCTATGAAAGAAAAGAAGAGAACTCCTGGCCTGTGCAGAAAAAACCTGCGATGTCTATGAATGGGTCAGTGGCTCAAGGACTGGCCTGTTAAGTCACTTCAAGACCCATCAATGGAAGAGATCATCCTTGAATCGAGGCATTGCCAATGTCAACAGCTAGTGTTTGTCTGCAGATAAGGGTCTTTGTGAAATATGAACTGGTAACAGAACAGACACAAACTGCAATCAAACAATGCTGGGTTCTGAAACCTGATACCAATTTATAGACCTCTTTCTTGGACTGAAGGAAAGTTTCTTATAACTACTGGAAGTAGTACTGACATGTCCTTCTTGGGTACCCTGTCATTAGTGAGTGTGCTTCTCCAAGCTTCAAGAATGTCTCCAGTCCTGTCCCAAAGAGCTCACATTCTAGTTAGACAACAAAGGACAGAACAAAAAGTTCCAGTAGTTACATGTAGCAAGTGACTTCTCTTTTTATTTTTAGTATCTAAGAAGAGTCAAGGCAAAGGTCCACCCAGTGGCATAGCTAGGGAGGGGCAAAAGGGGCAACTACCCCTGACACCAATTTGGAGGAGGTGGGGAAAAAAGTGGCTGCTGCTGGCAACTGCACAACTGCGATTGCACAGCAACTGATAGTCACCACTGCCCCTATGCCCTGGGAGCCCAGCTGTATCCCTATACTACTGGGTCCACTTGCACCTACTGGCCCACAGGACTAGTGTGGTTAAGGCACACCAGTTTCTGTAGTTAACAGCACATGAAGGAGTGATGTAGCTAGCACTATGTCCAGCAACTTTTGACTCCCCAGCAGTGTTGCCAAGCTCACTTATAATAAGTGAAATTGGGCTTGTTTTTTTTTAAAGTTGCTTTCATTTTTTGAGAGTTGCAGGTCAATAAGCACTCCCACTCCTATATCTTTGAAATGGGTTGAGCTTATTTTGGGCTTGCACCGCTTTTTTCTTGTGAGACTTGGAAACACTGCTCTCCAACCTAAATGACCAGGTACTTATTTACAGATGGATCAGCTGAGGTCAGCCTTTCATGTAAGGCCAGAGGAAGGCTCAAATGCATGCCTCTAGAACCACAGTGAGGTGCCTTAACCACTCAGCCCTGTGCCCTGCCCACAAAAATATGGACATGTGATTTACTACTGTGAATGGAAGATTAAGATTTATAGCCAGCAGTGCTGTAGGGCTTTGGAGGAGAATGGGGAGTGTTGAATACTGTACTTTTTAAATATTGTCAAGTGATAGGAACCTCTGCAATGAAACCTCTACAAGGATGGAAAGTCTGTCATCATCACTAGCAGGAAATATTAATAGTTCTTCTAGAAAGGAAACAAGGTACAGTAGCCTCAAAATGAAGGTCAGTGCATTCAAGAAAAGTGACATATCCATTTATTAAGTGAGGCTTCAGTAGTACCACTTTCAACACTATGGTTAAAAGAGCTGTCAATATATTTGTTTAAGAACTGGTTGAAAATCACAGCGTCTATTCCATGAGAATTTTTTGTTTTAAGATTCTGTTTTTATTTCTAAAATGTACCCTAGAAAGATTCCAAAAATGTTTTTTGCTTCTGAAAAATTAATTCCATTGTTGGACTCTTCCAAAATGAAACAGAGCCAGGTGCCTGGACTTCCTAGATTTTCCCTAAAAGTAACTATCCTAAGAGACCTGGGACTCGGCAACCTGGCGCTAGGGTCTGGGGGTTCCTCATGGAGCCATAAAACTCAAAGCCCCAGTTCAAACCAGGACTCCCAGATACCAGTCAGGAAACAAAAGAGCCACAGTTCAAACCAAGAGTCTAGGGACTTTATACCTCATGTTGCAGCACTTGTATCCATATTCTAGCTAGAGCTAGAGATTCCTGAGTGTGTGCACACTCAGTTCTTTGACTAGAAATCTGGAATTTTTGGGGTCCCCGACTAAGGCAGTCAGGATGATGGGTTGTCCCGTAGCCATTAGCACTGGAAGCCCCAGGCTCTACAACTTTGAATGATCTGCATGATTGTCCTGCCCTGGATGTCTGTGAACCCTACGAGTTTGAGCTCTGTGGGATATCCCCCAGATTAGGATGCAAGAGTTTCCACAAACTTTCACCAAACTGTAGATATTCTTAGATAGGATTTCAGATTCAGCATATCAGGAGTTTCTGGAAAACCTTCCTCCATGAGGAAAGGGACTTAACAATGTGGGTCTACTACAGACCACCCAAGCAGGGGGAAGAGCTGAACCAGGAATTCTTGGGTCAGCTCGCGGAGGCAGTTAAGTCAAGCGATGTGGTCGTCATAGGCGATCTAAACTACCCAGAAATTTGCTGGGAGGAGCAGTCAGCCAGGTCTGACCGCTCACATAGGTTCCTTGCTGAGATACAAGACCTCCATCTAACCCAGGAGGTACACAGTACCACCAGGGGGAATGCCCTGCTGAAGCTGGTGCTGGCCACAGGCAGTGACCTGGTGAGGGGAGTCCAGGTTCTTGACTACCTGGGCAATAGTGATCATCACCTACTGGAATTCACCATCCAGCACAGGGTGTCAAGGGCCCACAGCAAGACAGTAGTCCTTGACTTCAGGAGGGCAGACTTCAATGAGTTGAGGAGATTGGTAGGAGAGGCATCGTGGTCCCAGAGAGATGGGGAACTAGGTGTCCAAGACGAGTGGTCATTCCTTAAGGAGACGATCCTCTGAGCCCAAGGTGTGATAGTCCCAACATGAGTCAAAAGGGGCAAGAGTGCTCAAAAGCCCCCTTGGCTCACCAAAGGCATTCAGGAACATCTGAAAGCCAAAAAGGAGGTGTACATCCAGGGGAAGGCTAGTGTCAAGCATCAAGGACAACAAGAAGCCCTTTAAATACATTGGGGAGTACATTAGGCACCAGGCAACGTGGGGCCCCTGCGGGACACGC